>NC_135713.1:50335236-50372758 GCF_964656455.1 Halichoerus grypus | reverse complement strand
TATTGCCTCTGCTTCAGAACAGGTTTTTCAGGGAACATCAGAGCTGGAAAGGACATTTGAGATCGTCTCACTGTGTCTCTAGAGAAAGGAAGTTAATGATTAAAAGGTCACACAGTGAGATAAGGTATAGGGAAACCACAATCTGCTTGGCAAATTGCCCAAAATAATAAATAAATTGAGACAGGAACAGGGAGGGGCAGAATTGTATGCTGTCTGAGAAACACTACTCATACACAGTGACAGGCCTCCGGTGGTGCCTAATTAAAGCACAGCCCCCGCTGTGAAAGCTTTCAAGTGAGTGTCATTCAAGAGTTCTCTATCACATGCTTACTTGGACTGTGTAAAGATGATGTTTCTTTTTTCTTTGCCCAGAATGCCCTCCCCAGGCCTTTCTGATCACCTGATACCCTCCTGGTCTCCAGGACCCCTCAAGGGCTCCTCCTCCATGCAGCCTTCCCTGGTTCCCTTGAAGGCCAGAGTTATTTGCTCTATAATATTACCTTAAAATAACCTCATGTCTGTAAGTCTCCTTTCTTCTGCCGTGTATAATGGTATTGGGCCAAACCCCCTGGGCAAAGAAGCATCTTGGGGAAAGGGCAGCATCCCCTGTGCTTTTTTTTTTTTTTTAAGGTTTTTTATTTATTTATTTAACAGAGAGAGAGCACAAGCAGGGGGAGCAGCAGGCAGAGGCAGAGGGAGAAGCAGGCTCCCCACTCAGAAGGGAGCCCGATGTGGGGCTCGATCCCAGGACCCTGGGATCATGACCTGAGCCAAAGGCAGCTGCTTAACCAACTGAGCCACCCAGGTGTCCCACCCCTATGCTTTTTATTCCTGGTAGTTCCTACCCTGGGGCTGAGAGCATTATGCACATTTGGTTATTCTATTTTCACCATAACCCTACAGAGGAGGTATTATTACTAACTGATAGATGAGAAAACTGAGATTCAGAAAGCTCTGTAGCACTTCCTCTTATTAATCCTTAAGTGATGAATGTGGTTATCCCCATCTGCGGACAAGGAAACGGGGCTCAGTCTGCATTTGGATATGTTACTGTGAGTTCTCATAGCATTCCACACTCTGCATAGTACCTCTCACACTGTGTGGGATTTGTCCCTTTACATCTGGTCTCTGACTTGTTAGGGACCTCCTCAAAGACAAGAGATGAGACTGATTCCTTCCTGAATCAATAAATGTTGGATAGAGTGAGGGAGGGAGGGCAGCAGGAAAGAGTGGGTTAACAGAGATGTGTGTGGATGGAGGGACTGTGGATGGATGGATGGATGGATGGATGGTTGGATGGATGGATAGATAAACTGTGAAAACATGGATGGGTAGATGGATGGATGGGTATATGCATGGGGGAAGAAGAGGGGCTAGCTTACGGGTCTGTCAAGATCCCCAGCCATGTACTTTCTGCCACACAACTGAAAAGAACTTGTGTCCCTTTTCCTCTTTCCAATCCCTATATAACAGGACTTCATCAAAATATAAGCAATCCCCATGCTAGTCTCCTCCCGGTAAGACAGACTTTAATGCCGTCAAGAGATTGAAATGTAGGGTATGCAAAGGACCACTTTAGATGATATATACACACAGAACTAGGCTGTATAGAATAAGGGTGGGATCCTCCAAAGCACAGTCACTTCCAGGAATAAATTAAGGGCTGATAGCCCTTAATTAGACTAATATAGAATTAGGTGAGGATTCTGCTTAATCTCTGATTTTGCCCACTCTCAGGTCACCGCCTCTGGAATGGGACCTTTGAAGAACACCCTCCCTTTGATGTGCCAGATGCCAAGGGCAGCTTCCTTCCCCTTGCCCTTGGAGGCTTCTACATGTTCCTTACAATGATCATCCTGCTCCAGGTAGGAAGCCCTCCCTAGCTGGGGGCTCAAGAAGACCTGTGACCAATACCTCCACAACTTTGTGAAATAAAGAAAAAGCAGTGCTGGCCCCAAGAAAGAACTAACTGAACTAAGATGAGAAAATGGTCATTGCTTTCTTGTGAGTCTTTGAAAGTCCTCACATTTGGGGTAATGTCAGGACCAGCCCTACCTTGTGGAAGGAACCTTGCCCCCAAGATAATAGTGAAGGAAAATATTTATCAGGCTTTTCTATTTAAGAGCAAGATTATAGTAGTAATCTAAGTGTACCTGCCCCTTTGCCAGATATAATAGAACAGGTAAAATCCTAATGACCTGGGAACAGAAGAAGATAAAATAGCTCAGAGAACTACAGAGAACTGTCAAGCCCTAAGGATTGGGAGAAAGAAACCACAGGTTAGTGTTTTAGCATCTGATAGATTGAGAGGGTAAAAACACAACTGGCCCTATAGAGGAGAAAACACAAAACACAGAGCACCTACAAGAAAGGGGCAGTAGGAATAAAAAGATGAATAAATTCTTCAGGCTCTGTAAGGAGGTACAGTCAATGAAAAGATGAGGGAAGTTGCAGTTTTGTTTTCATGAAGCTCCATTTACATTCAGTTTCTTGTAGTATTTGAGGGTGTTTTGTTGTCCTCTTACAGGTAAACTTTTTTCAGTCCTTAGTTCATTCATTCATTTAGCAGAGTAATCTTTTTTAAATGTGAGTTGGACCATACTCTTCCTCTGCACAGAACCCTCCAATGGTTTCACATCTGCTCGAAGAGAAATCCACAGTCCTTATGGCAGTGAACAAGGCCCTACATGATCTGGACCCTGACTTCCCCACTGGCCTCATCTCCTAGCCATCTCCTGCTCATTCATACAAGACCTGCTTACTCTTTCCCCTCAATTACCCAGCCCACTCCCACCCATCTTTGCCCAGAATATTCCTCTTCCCACAGATAACTTCCTGGTTCACACCCTCATTTCTTCAGGTCTCTGCTCAAAAGTCATGGTTTATAAAAGAATCCCTTCCAGTCACCACCTTCTAAACTCTTGACTTTTCTTTTACACTGCCCGATATATATTTCTTTATTTGTTTACCGGAATGTGAGGTCTTCAAAGCCAGGTATTTGTTCTGCTTGCTGCCATCTCCAGGACCTAGCATAGGATCTGACACACAAAGCAAGCACTCAGAAGATATTAGGTATTGAATCAGAGACAGTAATCAACAATGGGTCTGAATATATATAAAAGTGAGCGACAGCACTTGGTGGTATAGAGATCTGAGAGGCATCAGGAAACTCTGGACAGAGGCACTAGAGCTCCTCACCCCCTAACCACTCAGTCATTAAACAACCAATGGTGAGTGCGTACTCCGTACCAGACCTCCCTGGGTGAAGAAGGCACCTTTTTTTCAGATGCCCCTAAGAATTCCAAGGGAGGCATGAAGTCATTGACCTTTAGTTTCTCAGAGAAAGTCCATCATGTGAGCTGACCTCAGCTTTCCATTAACTGCCTTTGCTACCCACTGGTGAGAGTTCTGAGACAGGGAACTGGCCTGGTCTCTGACACTGTGGGAATCAATCTCCCCACAGGTGCTGATCCCAGTCTCCCTGTACGTGTCCATTGAGCTGGTGAAGCTTGGACAAGTCTTCTTCCTGCACAATGACCTTGACCTGTATGATGAAGAGACCAATTTGTCCATTCAGTGTCGAGCCCTCAACATCACTGAGGACTTGGGCCAGATCCAGTATGTCTTCTCTGACAAGACGGGGACACTGACTGAGAACAAGATGGTCTTTCGACGTTGCACTATCATGGGCAGCGAGTATTCTCACCAAGAAAATGGTACGAGGGTTCCCAGGGGCCCTCACCACTCTTTCTAAATGAATCACCCTGCTCTCCTAAAAGAATGGTAATGAAAGACATTTTCCTGGCTCCCCACAGAGGTTTCTTGGCTCTGTGGCAGATTGCTTCCTATATCCCTGTGGGCTTCCTTTTCCTAGATCAGTTGTGTTCTTATCACCTATAAACTTTCCTTTGTTCGCAAAGGCTATCAGTGATCTCCTGTGTGGTAGCCCTCCAGTCGGTCTTTGGTGCCATTTACACACAGGATTGTTATCTGTCGGGAATGGACTGGGGACATGTCCAAATTATGTACCAGTTATACAGCCAAGGTTTAAGAATTTTGGCGGTCACTTTACCTGACATGTCAGGACAGGCCTCAGTGTAGATGTATGATCAGATTCAATACATCTAGGAAAAGCCTTCCATGTTAACTGATCTTTTGGATTTTTACTGAGGCAGAGCTTTGACTTCGGAGGTATAGCTGAACAATGCCTGGACTGTCATCACACATGGACTGAAGGTGGCCTGTAAAGCTGACCTGATTTCCTCAGCAGCCCTCCACCATCACCCACAAACACACCACACACGCTTTCTAACTGAGAGCAGAAACTCTCAAAAGAGCAGCATTCATTCTTTTGAGTGGGAGGAATGGAGAAAAAGAAAGGGGGAGAAATTATGGGTAGCCCAATCACCTTTGCCATGGTGGTAACCATTTACATGGGAGCTTCTGATCTCTTTTTAATAATAGTAACAACTACCATGACCAGTATTAGAGTATATCAGTCACTGTGACACACTATTTTATCAAGTCTTCCGAACAACCCTATGAGTTAGGTAGGGCCACACGTTTAGTCAAAGCTCAGTCACATAGCTAGGAAGTAGTAGAGCTGGATTTGAATCTGTGCAACTTAGTTGCACTCCTCTTTCTCCAGTCAAGGTAGTCCAGTTGCCCATGCTCCAGAGCAGCAAAGTGCTCTTACTCTGTGCTCTTTCCTCTACCCCTGGAGTCTGGGATCCCCTCAGACCGTGACTTGGCCAAGGTATGACTGGTGTAATAGCAGTACTCCTTTCTTGCAGCCAAGCGACTAGAGACCCCAAAGGAGCTTGACTCAGACAGTGAAGAGTGGACCCAATACCAGTGCCTGTCCTTCCCAGCCCGATGGGCTCAGGGCCCAGCAACACTGAGGGGCCAAAGATGGGCCCAGCCTCTGAGGAGGTGCCACAGTGCCCAGGTACCCATCCAGGGCCACTCCCGACAAAGGTCTGTGGGGCACTGTGAAAGCTCACAGCCTCCCGTGGCCTTCAGCAGCTCCATAGTAAGTACCTGTCTTTTACTCTTCAAGTTGCAAGTGGCCTCTTTTGGGGATAGATGGGAGGGGGCTCTGGGGTATGAAAGAGAAAAGACTATAAATCCTGAAGAGCTCTCAAAATGGTAGCCCTTGGTCTTACACGCAATCTGCATTATGTGTTTTATTAGGCATATACACTTCTGGTTAATCTTAAATGTTCAGTGTTTAGAAATTGGGAGATTTCATATAAACATATAGATTTCTGGCTTCTCTTTTTAAAAAGGAATTGGAAAATTTCTCCACACTAGCCAACATTTCCTTGTGGCAATAATTGGCTTGAATGATGGAGTTGATGCTCCTTAGACTGGGCATGTGGTCTTCTGTTCATCACAGACTATCCCCCTCTCTGGTTACCCCCATCACTGAACTGAGAACCAGCAGCATGTCCATGATGCATGCTTTTCCAAAATACAGTTAAAGGAAAGAGAAATAGTTGTCATGCCCATGTTTCTATAAGGTGCAAAAACAAGATGGGCCTTAAGGCTTGCAGGCTTCAAGAGTAATGGAAGAATATACTTTTTTGTGATAATCAAAGAATCTTAAATAGTTATAAAGCAAAGAACATCTATGTCAAAATTACCCAGCACACTTAATTCTCTTAAATTAATTGCCTGGCCCCTATGGGGATTCAACCTTGCAACTTTGGTCTGGAGCTTTTTGCATATGTTTCCTTCACATTTGATCCAATGGTACAGCTATCACTAAATCCCTGGCATGTAAAGAAATTTAGTTTCTTCCCCAAGATTACACAGCATTCCCTAGAAGGCAAGGCTAGAACTGGAGCTTTCTGATTCCTGTCCCATTCTACTTTCCTCTGCACCATGTTCTTTCTCTAAGAAACATATCATCTAGAATCTTCTGCACTTACAGAAAAGACCACAGGGAGCCCCAGCTATCTTGAACAAGACCCACATCTTAAGAAAGGACAGAAATTCTCTTATCCCATTATTAGAAAATTAGATTTTCAAAATTATCCTCATAATGAGTTTCCTTCCAATTTTTATTTTCTCCATTAATACACACATAACTACATATACTTAACATTTTTGCAGTCATAGTACCTACAAATTAAATGTGTGGGGTTTTTTTAACCTGAAATAATATCAAAAGCATTTTCCATATTGCTACATAGTTTTTATAACCCAAGACTGTGTTTTCTGATCCTGACGGAAAAGAAATGCTGTGAGTCTATGTGTTCTGGGTTATTACTTATTTAACTTCAGGTGAGTACAAAGTTAACTCTCTTATGTTACTACCACACAGAGAAATGCAACATTAGCAAGGATAAGACATTAGCCATGTGTTAAGATATATGATGCTCATAAACATACAAGAGGAATGATCCATAGATGCCTTTAGGAAGAATTTTTTTCTTTTTTCTTTTCTCAGGTAAGATAACAGAACATGCATATTATTGCATCTTTCTCTTCTTCAATTTAATTTTGTACCCTCTGAATGTAATGCTCTTCCTCCAGCTCTTTACCTAAATATTTGAACAATGCATTTAGTGAATTCTCACCAGGCACAGATTCTAAGTCTTGCACTACATGTGTCTTTTGGAACCTTCCAGTTCTGGATGCCATGGGCATCCCATGTGCCTGAGAATGTCTCCCCCAAGACACAGAGAGGGAAACAGGAAGCTTTCTTTCATATATCTCAGTTGGAACACACAGATTCGTTCCCCCTTGTTCAGCCTGACAAATCTTAGTAGCCCAGGAAAACTGCAGCCCTGAGCCAGCCAGTGTAACTTTTATTCAGGGCCTATCTATCACTAGGGCCTACAATTATCACCAGCTGTTCTAAAAGTTAAATAGCATGATGTCTATGCTGACCTGCAAGGTCCCTTCCAGCTATAAATTAGGTACATTTGGGGTCAAATGCCCCAGGTTTTCATCTCAGCTCTTTCATCTATTCTGTGACTTTGGTCAACTTACTGAGCTAGAACCTCAATGTCTTCATCTTAAAGAAGGATTATTGTTCTGTTTCATGAGTTTATTTTGAGGACTTAATTCTTAAAATCATGTGTTCTAGATAGATAACTCGTGGAAGTCTTAATCTTTCTCAAGGAAAGCTGTCTGACTTGTACAAATGTTCATATCTGATGACATGGGAAATGGGAGTTTTCATAAAATGCAATGTCAAGCCCTCTCCCCTGAGATTCTGGTATATTTGATCTAAGGTAGGGCCTGAGCATTCATCTTTTTTATTTCTGATGATTCTAGTGAGCAATAAGATCAAGAACCTCTCTAAGCATAGCATTGCCCCACTAGGAAATAATCTTGATTTGGCTCAAATGGACATTTTCTATAGCTTGGGAGGCATTGGCTGAAGGGGGTGATTTAGGCTACCTTAAAGGGCTCTGACATTAACCCATAAAATATCTGTGGCTGGAGTGGCAGATCCTTGAATTAGTCCATAGAGAATATCTGTGGCAGGCCCAGGTGGACCTCCTGGCTCCTGCCGCCACCCACTCTTGGCAGGCTCTCCAAGCTTGTGTCCTCTTCCACCTGCCCATCTGGCATCCGGTCTGGTTGGATAATAATCTCTTGGCACCACCAGCTCTTTACCTTCCCTTTGTAAATCAGTGAGAACTTGCCTCTAAAACCTCCGCAATGCCGAGTCCTGGCAGAGCAAACACCCTACCACATTCTAAAGAAGCTGGTTGTTGGTTTCCTTGGAACTTTGCCCTAAACCCAAAACAAAATGAGCATCAAGGCTAACAGCAACAAAAGCTGGCTTTTTTTCTTTTACTACAAAGAACAAGGAAGTATTGGTTAATGCCGCCTAATTGGCTGCTATAAAATCTGTGGCTTTAGGGTGGGGATAATACACTTAGGAAAGTGGTCAGTTGTAAGCCAGGGTTTGAGTACTGGCAGATGGAAAATGAAATGCCCCCCCCCCACCCCGCCCCGCCCTGGTATGTAAGAAGCCAAGATTTGAGCAGAGAGTCTTTGTTTAGAAGTGCCACTTACAAAAGGTTTTCCAGAACCATCAGACCAAAGAATATCTTCCTAATCATAAAATTTGCATTGGGGCCACTTAGGCTCCTCCAGATGGCACCACCACTTCCTTCTGTAGGCATGGCCTCTCCCACCTGTCTGGAAAGAATGCAATAGAGAAAAGTAAAGGAGGTGTCTTTGGCCCTCTGCCTCCTTTCCTTGGTCTTGGTCTTCCTTCCTTTCTTTGAAAGAGATATGTGCAGCACTTCCAGTCTGCTCCAGACTGGTGAGGACAGCCCACAGATACAAACTCCCACTCGAAAGTTAGATAAGAGTCCTGATTTAATTAGCCAAGCACTCAAAATCTTTTTGGAAGTAATGTGACCACACAGGGCAGGAACAGCTGAAGCCTGGATCAGCTGCGCTTCCCTTAACTTCCAGGGTACCAGAGGGTGGTACACAGCGGCAGGGACCGTGTTTGCATGGGGTGGGGTCTTGCAAGATCTGGAAAACTCCCTTATTGCTAGGCCACTTAGTTTCTTTCCTTGGGGCTTCTGTCCCTTTTGGGAAAAGCTTATCTTAACAACCCACATGCTTCTATTTAAGCAAATATTTGTTAACATTGGGTTCTCCCAGTTCCTGAATGAAAGGCAGCGTCCTCTAGGTCACAACCTCAGCCTGGGCAAAATCATCACTCTCCTAAACCATAGGTCCGCCTCCAGCTCCCCAGCAACCAGGAAAGTTTGTTTTCACGATAGTGATATAGCCACGTAATTAAGCGGTAGAAAGTAACTAAAGGTCAAATGATAAAAAAATAAGTCTCCTTCCCTCCTCTTCTATTCCCCACAACCCCAGTGACAACCATTATTTGAATTTTCTTGTTTATGACCCAGACACCTATATAGGAGCATACAAGTGTGGTATACATTTGAGCACATCCTTTACTGCAAATATTAGCATGCCCTGCCCGTTGTTGTGGACTGTGTTTTTTCTTTTTACCTAGTGAATCTGACGGAATATTTCATAGATGTAGACAGATATTCAATGGAGAGCTGCCTCATCTTTTCTTTTTAATGGCTGTTAGAATTCGTTGGATGTTTGAGCCATTGTCTGTTTATACATGTGTATTTTTCTATAGTATTCATTCTTCATAATTGCTAAATTGTGTGTATCTTTTTTATTTTGATTGATACTTCCCAAGAGGTTGTATTAGTTCAGACACTCACCAACAACAAATAGAAGGATCTGCTTCTGTCCACTTCTGCCAATTCTGTGTATCTATTTCTTGGGAATAGCCTGTCATTTATTGTCAAACATCGAGTAAGCATCCACAATATGGCATATACTGTTCTAAACACTGGGATATAAGGTTTAATAGGGCCTTGTCCCTGATAAACCCAAAAGAGAGGAGAGAAGAACACCAGTGCCAGTAGAACACTCCTCTTGGTGCTGAGGGCAGAGGTGCTGTAGGAGCCCAGGAGAGGTGCACCTGCATGAGATGAGGCCTCAAGAGGGCTGCCTGGAAGGGTTAGCACCTGAGCTGAATTGGAGACAAAATTAAAAGTTAACCAGAGCAAAGAGAAGACCATCTAGTGGGGAGAGGTGAGGAATGCAAGTGACATGAAAAACGGGTTTTGAGGAGCAGCTGGAATAAAAGATGGAGGTTGGAGAGAGGTTGAGGAGATGGAGGCCTGGGAAGAACCAAGTCACAAAGATTTTTCTTCCAGGCTAGGCACCAGGGTTCCTGTTTAATTCCACTGCTGGCTCTGTGGATTCCTAATAGTAGCAAACTGCTATACCCAGTGAGTGATAGTTGTCAATGTGAACTTGAGTGAGTTATCATTAAAACTGAGAAGAGAGTAGCAGACTAGAGGTTGGCCTGCTTTCCCTAGCCTTCAGTGTGGGACACACCTCAGCCATGTAGCACACAGTGGCCGTATAAATTATCGCTACTCAAACTGGGGTCCTGGGACCAGCACTATGAGCATACTTGGGAACTTGTAGAAATGCAGATGCTCAGGCCCCACTTCCAACTCGCTGAATGAGCATCTGAGTTTAAACAAGATGCCCAGTTAATTTGTGTGCATGTTAAAGTTTGGAAAGGGCTGGCATGTTTTTAAGGGTTCAGGTGTTGGTATCAGGAGGAAAACCTGGATCCAAGACCCATTCTTTTTATTGATTTTGTGACCTTGGACAAGTTATTTAAATTCAGTGAGCCTCATTTATCTCATAATTAAAATGGGAGAATAATAGTAGCTATTTCAATGCTGTCATGATGACTAAATGATATACATGAACACACTTAGCAAAGCACCTGACTTTGTTGTAAGTTGTCAATAAATGTAATCTAATGATAATAATAGGATCCTTGAGGGTAGAGTGTGAGGTCAAAGATCACCTTCGTCAAAGAAGGTTTGTATGAGCTTTACGTGTTCTGCAGTAGAAAGAAATCCAACCAGTTGGGTGCCTGGCTGCCACAAAGCTCTAATCTGAACAACCTGGTAATCCACAATTTAATATTTATTTTCCTTCAGAGAAATAGACTAGCTAAAGGGCCCAGAGGTGGGTGGGGGCATTGCTTTCTCTAAGTGTCCTAAGTACCAAGTTCCTAAATGTTAATGGGCCAGACAGGAAACCAGTGAGCTGTGGGCAAAGGGAACCATGAAGAACCTTGCCCTGTGGAATCAGTCTGTGGTGACTGCATAAAGCTTAACTGACATCTGCTGCTGACACCTGCAGGCTGGGCCTGCAGCCAGTGCCAGAGAGAAGTAGGCCCTTTGCAGAGATTCTTTTTTTATTTTTTTTTAATGCATTGCTGTATGATTGGGTTGAAATATACTAACGAAGAAGTTTTTGTTTTGTTTTGTTTTGTTTTTTTAATTTAATTTTATTTTATTATGTTATGTTAGTCACCGTACAGTACATCATTAGTTTTTGATGTAGTGTTCCATGATTCATTGTTTTCGTATAACACCCAGTGCTCCATGCAATCAATATGTGCCCTCCTTAATACCCACCAACGGGCTAATCCAACCCCCTATCCCCCTCCCCTCTAAAACCCTCAGTTTGTTTCTCAGAGTCCATAGTCTCTCATGGTTCGTCTCCCTCTCCGATTTCCCCCCCTTCATTTTTCCCTTCCTTCTCCTAATGTCCTCTCCATGCTATTCCTTATGTTTCACAAATAAGTGAAACCATGTGATAATTGACTTTCTCTGCTTGACTTATTTCACTTAGCATAATCTTCTCCAGTCTCATCCATGTTGATGTAAAAGTTGGGTATTCATCCTTTCTGTTGACTGAGTAATATTCCATTGTATATATGGACCACATCTTCTTTATCCATTCGTCTGTTGAAGGGCATCTCAGCTCTTTCCACAGGTTGGCTATTGTGGACATTGTGCTATGAACATTGGGGTGCATATGGCCCTTCTTTTCACTACATCTGTGCCTTTGGGGTAAATACCTAGTAGTGCAATTGCTGGGTCATAGGGTAGCTCTATTTTTAATTTTTTGAGGAAAAAAATTAAAGTTTTTCCAAAGTGGCTGTACCAACTTGCATCCCCACCAACAGTGTAAGAGGGTTCCCCTTTCTCCACAACCTCTCCAACATTAGTTGTTTCTTGCCTTGTCAATTTTTGCCATTCTAACTGGTGTAAGGTGGTATCTCAATGTGGTTTTGATTTGAATTTCCCTGATGGCTAATGATGATGAACATTTTTTCATGTGTCTGTTAGCCATTTGTATGTCTTCTTTGGAGAAGTGTCTGTTCATGTCTTCTGCCCATTTTTTGACTTGATTATTTGTTTTTTGGGTGTTGATTTTGAGAAGTTCTTTATAGATCTTGGATATCAGCCCTTTGTCTGTAGTGTCATTTGCAAAAATCTTCTCCCATTCTCTGGGTTGCCTCTTTGTTTTGTTGACTGTTTCCTTTGCTGTGCAGAAGCTTTTTATCTTGATGAAGTCCCAAAAGTTCATTTTCACTTTTGTTTCGCTTGCCTTTGGGGACGTGTCTTGAAAGAAGTTGTTGTGGCCAATGTCGAAGAGGTTACTGCTTATGTTCTCCTCTAGGATTTTGATGGATTCCTGTCTCACATTGAGGTCTTTCATCCACTTTGAGTTTATCTTTGTGTATGGTGTAAGAGAATGGTTGAGTTTCGTTCTTCTGTATATAGCTGTCCAATTTTCACAGCACACTTTATTGAAGAGACTGTCTTTTTTCCATTGCATGTTTTTTCCTGCTTTGTCAAAGATTATTTGACCATAGAGTTGGGGTCCATATCTGGGTTCTCTATTCTGTTCCATTGGTCTATATGTCTGTTTTTGTGCCAGTACCATGCTGTCTTGGTGATCACTGCTTTGTAATATAGCTTGAAATCAGGCAACATGATACCCCCAGCTTTGTTTTTCTTTTTCAACATTTCCGTGGAGATTCAGGGTCTTTTCTGCTTCCAGACAAATTTTAGGATTGTTTGTTCCAGCACTTTGAAAAACGCCATTGGAATTTTGATCGGGATGGCATTGAAGGTATAGATTGCTCTGGACAGCATAGACATTTTAACAAAGTTTATTCTTCTGATCCATGAGCATGGAATGTTTTTCCATCTTTTTGTGTCTTCTTCAATTTCTCTCATGAGTGTTCTGTAGTTCCTAGAGTACAGATCCTTTACCTCTTTGGTTAGGTTTATTCCGAGGTATCTTATGGTTTTCGGTGCTATTGTAAGTGGAATCGATTCTCTAATTTCTCTTTCTAGAGTTGCACTGTTAGTATATAAGAAAGCAACTGATTTCTGTGCATTGATTTTGTATCCTGCCACATTACTGAATTGCTGTATGAGTTCTAATAATTTGGGGGTGGAGTCTTTTGGATTTTCCACATGAAGTATCATGTCATCTGCAAAGAGAGAGAGTTTGACTTCTTCTTTGCCAATTTGAATACATTTTATTTCTTTTTGTTGTCTGATTGCTGTTGCTAGGACTTCTAGTACTATGTTGAACAATAGTGGCAAGAGTGGGCATCCTTGTCGTGTTCCTGATCTTAAGGGAAAGGCTCTCAGCTTTTCCCCATTGAGGATGATATTCGCTATGGGTTTTTCATAGAAGGATTTTATGAACTTGAAGAATGTTCCCTCTATCCCTATACTCTGAAGAGTTTTAATCAGGAAAGGATGTTGTATTTTGTCAAATGCCTTTTCTACATCAATTGAGAGGACCCTATGGTTCTCTCTCCTCTTATTAATGTGTTCTATCACACTGATTGATTTGTGAATGTTGAACCACCCTTGCATCCCAGGGATAAATCCCATTTGGTCGTGGTGGATGATCCTTTTAATGTATTGTTAGATCCTATTAGCTAGAATTTTGTTGAGAATTTTGGAATCCATATTCATCAGGGATATCAGTCTGAAATTCTCCTTTTTGATGGGGTCTTTGCCTGGTTTGGGGATCAAGGTAATGCTGGCCTCATAGAATGAGTCTGGAAGCTCTTCTTCTGTTTCTATTTTTTGAAACAGCTTCAGGAGAATAGATACTATTTCTTCTATGAATGTTTGGTAGAATTCCCAAGGGAATCCATCAGGCCCTGGACTCTTATTTTCTGGGAGGTTTTTGACCACTGCTTCAATCTCATTACTGGTTATTGGCCTATTCAGGTTGTCAATTTCTTCCTGTTTCAGTCTTGGGAGTTTATAGGTTTCCAGGGAGGCATCCATTTCATCCAGGTTGCTCAATTTATTGGCATATAGTTGCTGATAATAATTTCTAATACTTATTTCTATTTCCTTGGTGTTAGTCGTAATCTCTCCCCTTTCATTCATAATTTTATTAATTTGGGTCCTTTCTCTTTTCTTTTGGATAAGTCTGGCCAGTGGTTTATTGATCTTATTAATTCTTTCAAAGAACCAGCTTCTAGTTTCGTTGATCTGATCTACTGTATTTCTGGTTTCTAATTCATTGTTCTCTGCTCTAATCTTAATTATTTATCTTCTAATGCATGGCTTAGGCATGATTTGTTGATTTTTGTCTAGTTCTTTAAGGTGTAAAGTTAGTTGGTGAATTCGGGATTTTTCTATTTTTTTGAGTGAGGCTTGGATGGCTATGTATTTCCCCCTTAGGACCACCTTTGCAGTATCCCATAGGTTTTGGACCAATGTGTTTTCGTTCTCATTGGTTTCCATGAATTGTTTAAGTTGTTCTTTGATTTCCTGGTTGACCCAAACATTCTTGAGCAGAGTGGCCTTTAGCTTCCAAGTGTTTGAATTCCTTCCAAATTTTTTCTTGTGATTGAGTTCCAGTTTCAAAGAATTGTGGTCTGAGAATATGCAGGGAATAATCTCAGTCTTTTGGTATCGGTTCAGACCTGATTTGTGACCCAGTATGTGGTCTATTCTGGAGAAATTTCCAAGGGCGCTCGAGAAGAATGAGTATTCTGTTGTTTTAGGGCAGAATACTCTATATATCTATGAGGTCCATCTGGTCCAGTGTGTCATTCAAAGCTCTTGTTTGTTGATTTTCTGCTTAGATGATCTGTCTATTGCTGAGAGTGGAGTATTGAGGTCTCCTACAATTAACGTATTATTATCAATATGACTCTTTATTTTGGTTAACAGTTGGCTTATGTAGTTGGCTGCTCCCATGTTGGGGGCGTAGATATTTACAATTGTTAGATCTTCTTGTTGGATAGACCCTTTAAGAATGATATAGTGGCCTTCTGTGTCTCTAACTACAGTCTAGCTTAAAATCTAATTTGTCTGATATAAGAATTGCTACCCCAGCTTTCTTTTGAGGTCTGTTGGCATGGAAGATGGATCTCCATCCTTTCACTTTCAGTCTGGATGTATCTTTAGGTTCAAAATGAGTCTCTTGTAGACAGCATATGGATGGGTCCTGTCTTTTTATCCAGTCTGCAACCCTGTGCCATTTTATGGGAGCATTTAGGCCGTTCATGTTGAGACTGATTATTGAAAGATATGAATTTATTGTCATCATGTTGTCTGTGAAGTCCTTGTTTCTATAGATTGTCCCTGTAAATTTCTGTTCTATATCACTCTTGGGGTCTTTCTCCTTTTAGAGAACCCCCCTTAATATTTCTTGCAGGGCCAGCTTAGTGGTCACATATTCTTTCAGTTTCTGCCAGTCTTGAGAAGCTCTGCATCTCTCCATCCATTCTAAATGACAGTCTTGACAGATAAAGTATTCTTGGCTGCATGTTCTTCTCATTTAGTACCCTGAATATGTCTTGCCAGGCCTTTCTGGCTTGCCAGGTCTCTGTGGATAGGTCTGACATTATTCTGATGTTCCTCCCTCTGTGTGTAAGGAATCTCTTCCCCCTAACTGCCCTTAAGATGGTTTCCTTGGTTTTAAGATTTGTGAGTTTTACTATTACATGTCGGGGCATTGGCTTGTTTTCCTTGATCTTGGGAGGGGTCCTCTCTGCCTCTAGGACTCAAATGTTTGTTTCATTTCCGAGATTAGGGAAGTTCTCAGCTACGATTTGCTCAAATATATCTTCTAGCCCTCTGTCTCTCTCCACCTTCTCAGGGATCCCAATAATTATGATATTGGAACATTTCATGGCATCACTTACTTCTCTAATTCTGTTTTCATGGATTTTAAGCTGTTTCTCCCAGGCCTCCTCATTTTCCTTCTTTTCTATCAGTTTGTCTTCTAGATCACTAATTCATTCTTCTGCCTCGTTTACCCTAGCTGTTAGAGTATCTAAATTAGATTGGATCTTATTGATAACATTTTTAAGTTCTCCCAGTTCAGCTTTCATTTCTGCCCTTAGAGACTCTATGTTGCCATTAATCGATTTCTCCATTCTAGCTATCATCTTCATAACTGTTACCCTGAAGTCCATTTCCAACATCTTGGTTATATCTGTATCCATTTATAAATCTGTGGCAGAAGTTACAGTCGCTGAGTCTTTCCTATTTTGGGGGTTCCTCCTCTTAGTCATTCTGTTGAGGGGTGTTTGAGGGAGTGTACAGAGTCCAAATTATTGACCACAACCCAAGCAAGATGCACCCATTTTATAGGGAGCTTAGGGTTGTCGGCCTCTTGTTCTCCCAGCCTGTCTTCTGGGGGGAGGGGCCTGCCAGGATGTTACTCAGGCAACCCTGTTTGGGCAGAGTTGCCCTGCCCCCCTGTGGGGGGGATGTGCTCAGTGAAAACTGGTTTTTTAGGGCTTTTGTTCTCTGGCGGCTTTCCCTGGAGGCTTTCCCCATCTCTTCCAAGAGTCAGAGCAGAAGAGACCATTTCCAACCCTGTGTCTCAGAGCAGAGAGATCACAGTCTGTTCTTCAGTGAGCTCTCCAGGCCACACTATCTCCGTTTCTGTCTGTGCTGCTTAAAACTTCAGCGTCCTGGGTTGTGTGCCCCTCAGCAGCACTTCCAGTCCTCGCCTCCAGGTTGGGGCATGGCTCTGCCCTTTGTGCTTCTAAAACCGCCAGCCACCTCCAATTCACACCCGTGGCTCCGCCGCTCCAGGTTTCAGTCCAGGGGGCTACCCTAAAGTCCTTTCCCCACCACTACCGGTCTGCAAGTCTGTGCCCGGCCCCCAGCGTGGGAGGCTTTCACTCTCCGACAGTGTAGGACCCCCATGGCTGGGCTCCCTCCCCCTTCTGTTTATCTTCCAATATCTGCCTGCAGAATCACGGCTCCCTGCTTCATACCTCAAAACCAACTGCTTGTGATATTCTGCTTGTAGAGATCCATATCTATCTTCTTACATCTCAGGCTGATTTTGTGGGTGTTCAGAGTGGTCTGGTAGATATCCAGCTCAATTCAGGGAACTGGGTAGAATAGGGTCCCCTACTCCTCCACCATCTTTTCCCTTCTACCTCTAAAGAGTTCTAACAAAGAGATCCCATGAGTTAATCAGTGGTGGGGTAGCATGGTGTCCTAGATAGGGGTCAACAAAAGTTTGCATGCTTGCAGTCTGCCAGGCACTGGGGACATATCATTGACTGTCTCTGCCCTTGTGGCACTCATAGACTAAAGGGTAAATGAACAAGAAATGAATAACTATTAAATCATTTTAACATAGTCACCATTTGGAAATACATAATGCATAGCTTGGAGCAAAGCAGTATGTTATCAGAAGCTGGGAGTCAGCTGGTGTGAAAACTGCCTTAGTTCTGACCCTAATTCAATGTGCAGTCTTGACTAGTTCACTTCCCACCTCTCTGACATTCAGTTTTATCATCAGGAAAATGGGAGATTTGGCTTTGATGACCTCCAAGCTTGTTTGCAACTCTGTGTATCTGTGCTAAGGGTTAAAAGCATCCCATTCATGTATACCCCCAGCCCCAAATGAAATCTTTTTCCTGAAAAAAGAAGATTCCCATAATCCCTTTTATAATCTCTGAGACTATCTGCTGAGTCCTAAGGATTAGATATACAAGCCTATTAGTTTTGCTTGGGATGCAAAACACTAAAGATGTTGGCTGTCAGCAAGTATCAAAGGCTACTTCCTTCTCATGGAGGATCTTGCCTGGCACAGAGGTTAAGAGCATGAATTCTAGTTGGACTATTTCAAATCAAGTAAAGGAGTCTCTTTCACTTACTGTGTGATCTTGGGAAAAACACTATCTCCTTGGGCAGCAGTTTCCTCATCTGATACATGGGTAACCAGGAGAATAATCATACTCAACAGATAATGTTGCTGTGGAGCCACAATGAGAAAATGAATGTACCCAGAATGTAAGAAGTACTATGTGAATAAGAACTATCATTACTACCTTAAGAAATGAGCTCAGAGCCCCTTGAGTGATGATAGTACACTGATAACAGGCAGTAGGTGGAGCCCGGAATCTGGCTAGGGGAGTTTGCCAAGGAGCATTAATAAGGGAACACTGCTACTTTACCATGACCATGGAAAGGAAAGGAAAACTCTAGACTTGCAATCATAGGGTCTGACATCTGATTCTGGCTTTATACTGACTCACTGAGTGACAATGGTTAAGTCAGCCCATCTTTCTGCATTTCAATTAAGTTGGGACTGTGAGAAGTCAGTGAGATCACATAAATGACATTGCTTGGAAAAGTAGAAAGAGCTTTTTCAATGTGAACTCCTGCTAAGAAGACTGCTTTCAAAGGCAAAGATATTAGATAGTGCATGCTCCCTTCCTAGGCTTTCTGAAAATAGTGACACCATATGGTATGGATGGCTCACCATTGCTTATCACAAGGCAGTGAAGAGAAATGCAGACTTGATGCAGTTTTACTAGCACTCTTCCTTTTAATAAGTACTTTTTTCTGGATGTTGTCTTCCTAAGATGGTATGAACCAGAGGAAGTGTAGTGTTGACTCTTAGAGAGCACTCCAAATGAAGGCTGGAACTCTGCTCCAGTCCATTTCCCTTCACCTCCCTGTGCTGTTGGAAAGCTGAACTCTCATCCCTGCAGGCATAAAGCAGCTCCCTGGGGTGTCTGAGTTTCCTCTCCTGTGCTCTCACCTGTGCCAGCAGCCCCAGGGAGAATAGAGGCTGACTTCTGGAGTCACTGCATTTGGTAATCAGAGAAGACACAGTCTGAGGACTCTTATCTCCACAGGGTTTTGTTTCTTTTTTTTTTTTTTTTTTTTTTTGTCTCAACTTGGGTTCTTATTTGTAAAACCTGCTAGCTCATTGGCACTCAGTCTAGCTCATTGGCACTCAGTCTTCACCCTGCACAAATTAATCAAGATTCCTTCAGTCCATCTTTTTCAACCATTGACTGTCTTTCTTCTACACTTTAACCTGTAAACTATGAACACTGATAGAAATGGTTTTGTGTGGAAATTTCTTTGCATAGTGGCTTTTGTCGTATCTGTTAAGAGCCAATGTTTGTTGAGCTTCTGCTTCAAACAAAGCAATAGTTGGGGCTATAGAATGTACAGCTTTGTGGAACATGCAGTCTCTATCTCTGAGGCTCTTACCTTATCTCTAGAGAAATTCAACATGGATACAAGAAAATTGAATTTAAAATATAGGTCAATATGTGGTGAATTCCAAAGGGATGGTACAAGTGGCAGTTTCTACAAGAATGTGAAAATTTGGAAACTCATGAGTCAGATCCAGCCCACAGATTTTTCTTTTTAAAAAAATGAGTTCTCACATCATCTCTCTTTATCTTGAAAAAATCAATAGATTTGGCAAACTGGACTAGCACCAGAGCACCTCACTAGCAGAACAGTTGCCACCTTTTAGGCAGGGTAGGACTTGCCAGGTCTCACAGCCCCTACGATCTCAGTGTCCTCATCTGTACCTTGGCCCACTACCCTCATTCACCTTATCCACCTGACTGCTGTGGACATTATGAGTTCAAGAACATGCTGTTGTGGCTCAGAAGACTGTGAACTCATTTGGGGCTGGATAAGATCTCATGGATATATGGAACTTCTCATGGCTACTGAAGTCTAGGTAGGATTTTGGTAGACAGGAGAGGGCTTTTTAAACAAGGTATGACCAGAGGCATTAAAAATGAATATACATCCAGGAGGCAGCAAACAAACCAGCAGGCTGAGCAGAGGGTCTGCACAGAGAAGCAGTGGGAGTAAAGAGTGGGAATGCAGACTATGGAAGAATTTAGATGACAGACTGAACTGACTATGCTAACAATGAAGATCTCCTGAAGGTTTTCAAGCTCAAGAATGCCTTGAGGGAAATGATGTTTTAGAAAGATGCATGGCTAATACATATGAAGGGTTAGAAAGAAAAGAGAGGAGAGGCAGCAACATCACTTCAGAGGCTGATGCAGAAATCCAGATTTGAGGACTAGAGGTCTGTGCCTGGCTGAAAGTTTCAGCATTGAAGGGTAAATGGCAGGGAGCAACTGTGAGGGAAGGGCTGCCAGAGTCTATAACTGATGGACACGCAAGGTTGAGGGAAAGGGAGGAATCAGTTAAGAATGCATTGACCAGGCCTGTGGGAGGAGGAGATGTGCTGGAAGCATGACTTCAGGAAAGACTGTATCATCCTTTCCCCAGGTGTGCAAAGAATCTGCTGGAGGGGCCTTCCTCCCCAGTCCCTTCAGGAAAGATTCTCATCCAGGCCTTTCTTTCTCAGGAAAAAGATGTGACTCCAGATAAAAATCTACTGCCCAAAGTGCAAGATGCTGCCCTGTGGCTGGAGACCTTGTCAGACACCAAACCTGCCAAATCTTCCCCCTCCACCACCTCCTCCATTGCTGACTTCTTCCTTGCCCTAACCATCTGCAACTCTGTCATGGTATCCACAACCACAGAGCCCAGGCAGAGGGTAAGGATCACTGAGGGTGGGTGGTGGGATGGATGGGAGGAGAGCTAGGGCAAGGGGTGAAGCCCTGAACAGAGAGATAAGACACTTGAGCCCTAGTCACAGCATCACCATTCTATCACTGTGAGACTTTATTTCTTATTTTGTCTGGGCCTCAGTTTCCTCATTTTTTAAATAAAATGGAAGAAGTTATATTTGAGCTTTCTCTGTAGCTTTCAAATTCTGTATCTGTCTGTCTATAGGGTAGATATTAAGAGTTAATATTTACTAAGCACTTGTTATGTGTCAGGCTCCATGCTAAACACATCACCTGCATTACCATTTAATCACAACCCCAAAACCCTAGGAGTTATGTCCTTGGATTTCACAAGTGAAGACACAGTGGCTCAGAGAGTTTCAGCAACTTAACAAAGGATATATGGTTAACACACAGCAGAACCATCTGTACAACTCCATAATAATATCATGTTATACTGGTCTCTACTTTTATGTGAGGGCAAAATAATAATAATAATTAACACCATGGGTGAAGTTCTGCCAATTTAGAAATAATGCAGCTGGATGGCCATTTATAGAAGTTTATACTCTGAATTGTTTTTCAGTACTAAAGATAGATTGATCTTCAATTATTTACAAACTCTCACCCAAGCTTCCTTATGAGTGACTGATGAGAATAACTGAGTGTTATAAGTGGTGGCTATGAAATCAGGAAAAAGAAGGTTCACCCAGGTACAAAACCAGAGGCTCCCATTATTATACCTTGATCCGAAACCACTCTGAACAGTCATTCCAGCCACTGAAAAATTACCAAGCTATCAAAAAATTTTAGGGAGCTTTGGGAAGTAGGAAACATTATCTGAGAAGTTAACTCTATTTTCAAAAAAGGAAAAAGTACATTTTGGGAAGGACAGCATCCAACTTCAATTTTCAAATTAATGGGGATACATTAGCTGGCAGGTAGCTCAGGAGTTCAATCTCTGGAGCCAGGCAGCCCCAGATTTGAGTGCAGCTCTATTACCTACACACTGGGGGTCATGGCCAATTTACTTAACCTCTTTGTGCCTTGGTTTCCTCATCCAGAAGTTGGGATAACATAGCATCCCCTAGAGTTGCTAGGGAGGGTGAGATAAGATGCTGAATGCAAGGATAAAGCAAACAAACCATGGTAAGGACCCAGATGATGTGAACCCTTAATATGGGTCTGGCTTTTGTCTCCTTTTTTTCCTTTGTCCATGACCAGAGCAGGATGGTAAAATTGAGCATTACCAATCCCTAGAATGTCAGGGCTGGAAAGAACTATCTAGCCAATTCCTTCATGCTATAGGTAAGTGAGCTGAGGCTCAGAGGAGAGAAGACTTGTCCATAATCACTGAAACCCCTTTATTACAAAATGACCTTCATATTCTTCCATAAAACAGCTTGATATTTTTTCCAACACTGAGAGTTAATGTTCTACTTCCCTCCTTTGACCACAAGGTCACCATGCCACCTTCGACCAAGGCTCTGGGGACGTCCCTGGAGAAGATTCAGCAGCTCTTCCACAGATTGAAGCTTTTGAACCTCAGCCAGTCATTCTCGTCTACTGCGCCCTCTGACACTGACCTAGGGGAGAGTTTGGGGGCCAATATGCCTACCACAGACTCAGAAGAGAGAGATGATGCATCTGTGTACAGTGGAGGCTACTCCACTGACGGTGGCTATAGGAGCAGCACATGGGACCAGGGCAACATCCAGGGGTCTGGATTGGATGCTTCCTTGGAGGAGGTGGTGGAGGCCTCAGCTCTAGGCCTCGCAAGCCCTGAGCTCTATTATGAGGCTGAGAGCCCTGATGAGGCAGCCCTGGTGCATGCTGCCCATGCCTACAGCTTCACACTGATGTCCCGGACACCTGAGCAGGTGACCGTGCGCTTGCCCCAGGGCATCTGCCTCACCTTCGATGTCCTCTGCACCCTGGGCTTTGACTCTGTCAGGAAAAGAATGTCCGTGGTTGTGAGGCACCCACTGACGGGTGAGATCATCATCTACACCAAGGGCGCAGACTCGGTTATCATGGACCTGCTAGAAGACCCAGCGTGTGGTGAGTCCCACCTCACCAGGGCTCTAGGAAGAGGGTTCCTTGGTTTAAGAGGCAGCACAGAAGAGTAATAAGGAGCTTGAGTTATAGTGTCACCTGGTTCCGGCTGATCCTAATTTGAACAGAGGCAACAGATGCTTTCTTCAAAGCAGGTTCATGCTGCATTCTGCATCTCCTTGCCCTGGATAATTACAGTGCTCATGAGCTTATTAAAGACTTAGGACAGTCTTACACTGGAGAAACCTCTTTAACTTTATCCCAATTTCTGGTTTTTAAACTCATTTAAACACAGATTATCCATATACAATTTTTTTTCTACTATGACACTCATTAACATACCCTAGAACATACTGCAGTCCTAACCCTTAGTTTTGGAGAGAAGCCAGCTGAACCCAGAAAGGGAAGTGACTTAAGAGACGTACATAGCTAACCAGTGGTAAATCCTATGCCCAGGTATCATGAAACCCAGTTCAGAGCTTTTTCCATGCCACCAGAATTCTGTACCAGGCTCAGTTTTCTCTGGGAAGCCTCAGGTGTCCCTCTTTATCATCCTTTTCCCCAGCCTCCCCCAAATGGATTTTCATAAACTTGAGCCAAGCCAGAAAAATGTTCCAAAGTCCCTACATATCAGTGTCCAATTTTGGAGCAGCATGAATTAGTGTGCAGCCATTTCCTAACAAGAAGAAGACAGTTATGGGGCTATGATTCTCCCAGGATAGTAGATTCCAGCCAAGCTTTAGAATTGCCCAGGCAGCCCTGTGCCTCCTGTATTATCAGCTGTGGATCAAAGCCAAGAGGTTCATGGGGATTGATGAGTGTTTAGAATGGGAAGAGAACCAATTCAGTCTCTTCATCCCCAGACTCTGGCAGACAAGTGAGTTCGGTGTTTCTGAGTCAAGGGAACCATGGCACTCTATCCCTGGGCAACAGCCATCAAAGCTCCCCTGGAGATGTTTTGGTTTTGTTTTTTGTTTTGTTTTGTTCCTCACCTGATTCCAAAATGGATTAGAGATGCTTCCAATAAAAGATGCATACACAATATTACTATAAGAATTGAGAATCAAAGCTTTGAAAAGGAGAGAAGAAAATAACCCTAGGTGTAATATATTTACAGTGTTTGAACTTTCAATTTGACCCTGAGGTTCCTGGTAGCCTGAGCAAAAAAGCAACTCCAAGGCACACAGGTAGAAGGCAAAAGGGACTCATCTCAGGGAGGTAATGTCTTTGAAAATAAAATATTGTAGACAGTGCTCAATGAGACAATAGTGCTCAATAAGCACAAAGAGTGTGCTTAATGCACCAGGGAAAAAGTAGTATCTGGAAAATGAGATAATCTTTAAAAGGATTTTTATATTGCATAGAAACAGCCTTGGAATAGCATCATGGGAAAAATCAGAGATTTGTTGGACTTCCTTATATTTATTTTACTGTAAGCAATTGTATGTTTAATTTTGCATTATATGGAGGGAATAGATGAGGTGCACAAAACCTGCTTACTACCTAGGGCCTCTAGAAGATTGCAATCCAGCCCTGGTAAAGAAGGATTTGGAAGGCTTTTCCCAGCTCAGCTTTACACAGTGCCACATCTGGTCAGTGATATCTGTGACATCTTAAGTAAAGGAGGTAGGGATGGCATCAATCCTGCCCCATACCCACCAACCCAGGCTGAAAAATTCTTTTTATCTGATAGATAAAAGTACTGGATTTTCAGGAGAAAAAGATAAAAGAAAACACATCAGACTTCCTAAAGGGAACTTTGAGCAACAGGATGAAATATTTTTTCATGCTAGATTTATAGGAAATGCAAAAAATACTTTTTCTAGGGCCAATTTCCTATTATAGAAAGAAAGCCTAACTCAAAAAACCCAACGTGATGAAGAACATAGCAATGAGATTCAGATCTATGGCTATCTTGAGTTGGTATAAAGACTGAAGTAGATGACAGAGGGGATCATGGACTTAGCAACAGTTGATCATCCAGGGCTAAACTAGCTACATGGAAAACACCTGAGGTAACAACAAAGATTCAGACTTCTGTCCCCTGATTCAGCAGGGCTTCAACTGGACCTGGGAACCTCTATTATTTGTGTAAGTTCCCAGGTGATTCTGATACAAACACATATTTGGGAACAATACCTAAGACAACCCACCATCCCTAAATAGGACTTTTCTCAGCCAGGCTTTTGATGATCAGATATAGAAAGCAGAGAATTTAATGATTCCTGGAGTTATCATGGGACAACATGGGACATCATGACAACCAAGAGAGATCTTCCGTATTTCTGGGGTGGGCTATAAGGGGATTCTTCCTCACTCTTTCCGAGTGTTATAAACAAGGATCCCCAAGCATTTGTACATGACCTCATGGGAAACAATAACTATTTGACAGTAACTGACATGGATGTGGAAAAGAAGATGAGGAAAATCCGAGCCAGGACCCAGAAGCATCTAGATTTGTATGCAAGAGATGGCCTTCGAACACTGTGCATCGCTAAGAAGGTAAAAATAAATTCCTTCTTTAGTAGCTATAAGGCCTCAACCCTGAATCCATCTTTTCTATTTCTTTTTAGAAGACCCTTAATATTGGTTGTTTTAATATTTTCAAAATTAGCCATTCTGACTCACCACAAAGACCCAGGATTGTGACAATTATGCTGCAGCAGAACTCTGAATGGCAAGGTTCCATATCAGTGTGGCTTTGTTGTTCCCTGTTTTTCATTATATATACATATAATTGGTAACCCATAACTCATAAAATAATTTTTAAAGTCATAATTTTACCTTCAAAGTAGCCTTTTTAAATTTTGCATTATTTGCCTAGATTTGACATTTGGGAGATACTATGTGATCACATAAAAATCTAGATTTCTGGTTTCTCTTAAAAATTGAGAGGATCTGATGAACCAGGTCTCCATTCTTGAATAGCAGCTAATAGCTTGAGCCTTGTAGTAGCTGATCACTTTGATGAAGGGTATATTCTCCTATGTTCTGCAATTGGTCACAGCCCCTACCTTCCCCATTGCCTTGCCCTTGGCCCGGCTATAGTCATGTAATTACCCACCTCTCACCCTACAGACCTTTGACTTTGCAGACCCTGAAAGGGAGGCAGGCAAAGAGATATGAATCCCAGAGTAGGGGCATCTAATAAGGCACCCAAAATTAGATAGGGGAGCTATGATGACATGCATTTCTAGATGACTAAAAGTGGTTTCTTCTCTATAAATCCCCAGAGCTCTTCATCTCTTTTATGATGCTTAGTGCAACAAAGTTTAAGAGCACCCACTTTAAATTCAGACCTACCTGGGTACAAGTCCCAATCTCACCACTTACCTGTTTTGTAATCTTGGGAAAGTTTCTTCACCTTCTGTGAGTTTAGGATTTTCTTATCTGTAAAATGGCACTAATGCTCCCTACCTCATAGAGTTATCATGGAGATTAAATAAAGTAACACATATACAGTACCTGAGACAGTGACCAGTGCTTACTATCCATAAATTGTGAGTACATCCTTACCACCTTCTATTTTCCATTGAAATTATTTGTGCCTATTTTGCCTCCTCTAATAAGATTATTAATTCCTCAAGAGCAAAGGCCTACCTGTGTCCCCTTGGTTTTCCCCATAGTGCTATGTGCAGAAGGAAAAGCAAGGAATATTTGATTGTTGGACAAAAGAATCATTTATTGCTATAAGAGACATTTATTGCTATAAGAATCATTTCTTGCTATAAGGATGCCAACAGAGGGGTCTAAACACGCTATGGACTCCAAGGGAGGAAGATATGCCCTTCAGTCAGATTATAAGGAATAGTCTACCAGGCTATACAAGATCTGACTGCTGCTTACCTTCCCAGGCTCATTGCTGCCTCTTCTCTATCTGGCTCTCTATCCTTTAGCCAACTGGTGTATTCAAGTGAACAGAAAGAAAGCTGAGTTCATTGCTGTTTCATGGCCTTTGCATTTGTCCCTCTCCATGACTGACCCCTTCCCATCACTGGATCTCAACTTGCATGTCACTTTGTCTAAGAGAACTGAAGATCCAAATGAAATAACCCACAGCTTCCCCCCATCTAGTCACACTCCATCATGTCACCCTCTTTGTTTTCTGTAAAGAACCCCTTAAAATTATCTGTCCTTTTAAATAATTTACTTGGATTAATGTCTCTCACCCTCCACTAGCACATAAGCCCAGGCATGCAGGGATCTTGTCCATCTTAATCACTGCTATACTCCAGTGCCTAGAGCACAGCAGGGGCTCAATGGTGATAATGGAACATGAGGATCAATATTTCATTGATTCATGCATTCACAAAAAATCATTGAGGAGAAATAATTGTGTAGGGAATTGTAATTCCTACATCTAATTGTATAGGGAAGCTCAAACAAGCCAATAGGATGCCCAGCATATAAAAATGGAGTGGGATTCACCCTACATTGGGAAAGAGCCTCTTCCTGTCCCGCAGGTCATAACCGAAGACGACTTCCGGCGATGGGCCAGTTTCCGGTGTGAGGCGGAGGCATCCCTCGACAACCGAGATGAGCTTCTAATGGAGACCGCACAGCATCTGGAGAATCAACTCACTTTACTCGGTAGCTAAAAATAAGTCATCACTAAATTTAAAAAAATAAAATAAAAAGGAATGCTACAAGCTGTAGAGGGAATTCTTGGCCCTGACTCTGACACTGCTGCAGATGTGTCTCAATTAAAAGCCTTCCCTGGAGTGCCCTTCCAGGTATTTGTCACAAATGGTGGGGATATCCAATCCAGACTCCACAAGCCACTTTCTGAGGACGCCCAGGAGCATTCCCACACTTACTGCTGGATAAAGCCCAGGAGCTTGGTTACTTCTCCATTTATTCAAATGTTTATTGAGCACCTACTATGTGCCAAGTAGCATGCTAGCCATTGGGACAAGGGAACAAGAACCATAGGCCCTATCCTCTCAGAGCTCAATCTAGCAAGGAAATTGGATGATTAAACAAGGAATTTCAACCAAGTGTGATGGGGGGCTGGGCTGGAAGATTTATCTGGTGGTATAGTAGCAAAAGTAGAAGTTGCCAACCTAGACTGGGGCCAAGGAGAGCTGGAAGGCAGGAACTGAGCAGAGCAGAGGAGCTGGTCAGACAAAGGAAAGAGTTTTCAGGCAGAGGAAGGGGCCTGAAGGAAGAGCTAGATGTGAGACAGCCCGGACAGGCTAGAAACCCCACGGTCTGCCGTGGCTGGACCACAGAATATGGGAGAGAAAGCTTCGCGTGACCCAGGTTATGAAGGACACATAAATCATATGCTAATGGTTTAGAGAGAAGGGAGTAAAAGCAGCAACAGACTCATGCTTTACAAAAAACTGCTGCTGTATGGGAGTTTGACTGATACACTGAGGTAAAGATGAGAAGCAGGGAGACCAGCTAAGAGATAGTCTTATGTTTCTGTGGGAGGTAAAGCATTACCCAGGGGAAAGGAGGCGGCTTTGTTTATCAGGGTTAATCACCTCACAGCTGGGAGAAAGATCTGGAAAAGGCAACACCTGATGCATGCATGTGCTGACCACATGGCTAAAGCCTTCTTTTCATCTTGGGCAGCAATGCTGAGCTGGGGATGAGGGCCAAATCTTGGTCTTGTGCTATGTGCTCAGGGACCCATCCCCTCACCTCCCTGAGCCCTAGCTTCTCCTCCATGTAAATCAGACTGCTCCAAGCTCTCAGACAGGCAGGGGTGCAAGGGGAAAGAGCCAGGATTGCTGTAAGAAGACAGTGATGCCTTTATGTATTAAAGGTAGCAGCAAGATTTGGCAGGAAGGGTGGCAAACAGGGGGAGACCCGATCCCCACCTCCTTCAGCCTTTTCTTTTCCTGTGTTTTGACTCCAGGGCCTTTGCCTCCTGCCTCCCAAAGCCTCTCTGAAAGCTGGCCATGAGAACTTATTTTAACAGGAACCAGAAGGTAGCCAGGTCAGACAGCTCTCTCCACACACAAGGCCACAGAATGTCATCCCATTAGGGCACATGACTCCCTCCTCACCCCCCTAAGGTTGCTTTTGTTTCAGGGAGCCCTTTGGTCTCAGTAGGAAGTACTCCTCAGCTGGTTCTGCATGAAAGAGAACATGCTTGTCAGGATCCATTGGCTTCCCTTTCTGGGAAACACTTTCACAACCTTTCTGTTTCATTTTTTCTTTCACACAAATAAATGTGTTTTTCCTCTTTTCTCCTTCACTCTGCTTCCCTGTAATATAAATCAGCTTCAGAATCTCACCTTCCAGGTTAACCCTTGGAGGGAAAGACAAGGACTGAACCATCATTTCTCATGGGGTTGTTTGAGCATTTCGACCTGCAATACAAAAGAGGCATATTTGGGGATAGAGTCATTATTTTTGTTCCCTCAAGGTGGCTTGGGGAGGAGAGGATTGGGGCTGGGAAGAGATTTCATCTTACCACCAAGAATCTGCCATGCCGCTAAAGCTGCATTGCATTCACACTAGGTCCCACACTATGAAAGGATCTTTTCAATATGCATCCAGTGTAACTGCTTTGCCAGCCTCTTGTCACTAGGGATTATTGAAAGAAATGAAATGCCTTGCTCCTGCCCAGAGTAAAATGGGTAGCCATTAGTCTGTTGTCTGAAGTGAATCTCAATTTAAATGCAGATTAATTTATGCTTAATCACTTAGCAACTATTGGATATTTGGGCATATATTCATCAGGGTTGGTGCAAAGCTTGAGATCGTTCAAAAATTATAGAGTCTGCATATTTAATTCCAAGAATATTATCAAAAACCTGAGTCCCTATTCTGCCATGAGCTGTTACAGAGTGAAGTTTCTCCACTTCTCTCCATTTCCTTGCTGCTAGACCCACCCAGGATACTCCTCCACACCCCTGCTCAGCCTCTAATCTCATCCTGCTTCCCCCAATCTCCAGTCCTTCTCTAGAATGATCTTCTTAAAACTCAAAACTGATCCTGTCACTCTCCTTAACTCCCCTTAATAGCTTTCTTATCTACCAAATAAATCCAAAATCCTGTAATGCCCTCACAAGGCTCTGCATGATCCAGCAGCCTTACCTCCCTTCCTGGCCCAATCTTTCACCACACTCTGCCTCCCTTTCTGTGCCTTCTTCTACTCTGACCTCTGGGCCTCCATACACGCTCATCCCTCTACCTGGAATTCTCTTCCTTTACCACTTCTTGGCCTTATCTTCCAGGTCTGAGCTCAAATGGCACTTCCTAACAAGATTGTCCCTGGTTTTCTAGATCAAGTTCAGGTCTCCTAGTATATGTTCACCTGGCACCCTGGGCTTTTCTTCTCCTATAGTTCAGTATAAATCCTTTTTTCAACAAGCTTTTGAGCTGCAAGAGGGTAGAGACAGGCTCCATTTCACTGCTGTATCCTGGGTGCTTAGGACAGCCTAGAACATGGGAGATATTTAATAATCACTATCTGGCTTGATAGGGCTTTAGAGAACTTAAGCAGTTTTTCACTCTAATTATAAGCTCTGGTGTCTTTGATCACTCTAGGAGCCACTGGGATTGAAGACCGGCTACAAGAAGGGGTTCCAGATACAATCGCTGCTCTGCGGGAGGCTGGGATCCAGCTCTGGGTCTTGACTGGAGATAAGCAGGAGACAGCAGTCAATATCGCCTATTCCTGCGGATTGTTAGATCAGACTGACACTGTTTACTCCATTAATACAGAAAGTCAGGTAAGGCCAAAGTAGGGACCAGCTGTCCAAGTGCAGAACAGCCCCTAGGCCAACAAGAGATAGGCTTATGGGTGGGATTTGGGTACACAGGGAAGCACCCCTACCCCTGAAATATCACTGAACCTTGGAGCTCAGAGGTCCCCAGAAGTCATCCACCTCATCCCCATGCATCATTGAGCAGTTTGATTATATTACATTTAAGTAGTACATGTTAGAAAGTTTTGATCTTCCAAATTCCATCCTTGGCCCAATCTCCGCATTTTACAAATGAGGAAACTAAAGACCCTTGAGACGAAGTCACTTGCCCAGGGTCACCCTGGTAGTTTCTAACAGAACTAAATCTATAACACTGTCCTCCTGCCAGGCCAGTGCATCTGCATTATACCACATTATTTGTTCACAGAACCCCAGTTGTTAGTTTCTTATACTTTGGATTAACTCTCCCATTGAAAAAGCCCCATTTAAGTTAAAATGATTCTGAGTTTAAAATTTCAGCTCCAATTTATATGTCAAATTGGTTTCCCACAGAATAAAACCTGAAGGGAATTATTCATGAGACCAGTATGTTTTGATGGGATGAGAGAGAGAGAAAGAGAAAGGGAGAAGCAGAGTCCTAAAACTGCAGTTTTCAACCCCCAGTAGGTTGTGGGCGGCAGGGGATGGGGTTTGGAGAAAGGACTGTGTAAAGTCTGAGGAAGAGTATTCAAACTTATAATACAATTTTATATTTAGGAGAAAAAAATCTATTTTCATAATGCAAACTGAAGAAAGTGAAGTTCCAACATCTTGGCTGATGAATATGGGAAGTAGGCACTGAGATGTATGCTCCCACCAAAAGGAAACAAGCAGGAAAAGCACCAAATTGGAGGGTGGTGGGAGGAGGGCCCTGGGAGACCTAGGCGTACCATGGGGAAAAGGATGGAGAAGAGGGAAGAAGACAGGAAAGAACAGCACAGAAAAAGGAGGCAGGGAAGATGCTGGAACCTCACTCTTTCAGTTTTGCTTAAGACTGATTGGACCCAGAATAGAAGTTTAGGAGGTTTAAATCTGGTTTTTATTCCATAAAGAATCCACATACACACATTTTTTTAAAAAGTAGTGTATACTATGAGTAATGCCTGAGGCCCTTTATAAGAATTGGAAAAATCACTTTCTTGTCCAGTGCACAGATTATGTTATGATTAGATTAAACCCCAATGAATTTTCAAAATGAAAATAATCTTGGGGAAATCTTTGGCATTAATATTATGCTTAGGAAAGAAAGTAATTTGCTGCTTACTTGAGTTCTTGATCCCTGTAATAACGTTGATATCTGCCTGCCCCGCTTGCAATGGAAATTCTATTTGCAATGATTATTTCACTCCAGGTGATTCCAGAAGGAGGACATGGGAAAACTTCTGAGTCCGTCAACTCAAGAGGGATAGAGTGGGCTTTTGTGGTTTCTGTTAAATGCAATGCATTTCTCTAGGAAGCTGAAGATGTTTCGCAATTAATTAGCCAATGTTCCTAAGGAACAGTGGGTCACATTTCATGTTTTGTCAGTCACTTTTGACTCATTTAAAGCTGTCTGGGACCCTCTCAGATAGTATCTGAAAGTTAGGTCCTGTCCACGCCCTGAGCCCACTAAACCTCTAAGATTAGTCTTTCTCACCCCCTTACCAGGGAAAAAGTGGTGGCTACATGGATATTTTAAGCCAGAAACTGGGGAAATCCATTCCAAATCTCAGATTTACTTAAACCCTAGTTTAATGTAATTATATATTCAGTGAATATTTCCTCCAAGGGTTTTAATCTGCCTAACTCATTATAAATTAATATAGGGCTACTGTTTCTTTGTTATGTACCTTAAAGCTATAAGCAGGTCTCTAGACCTCAGAGTTCACATCCATAAAATGAGAGAATTACTAACCCATCACTGAAAGGGCTGGTCTGTCAAGGAATTTAGAAGGGACTAAAGTATTAGATAGAAACTAATAACAGTAATGATTATTATCGTTATTAGTAACATATATTGAAAACTTAATATGGTCCAGGTACAATACCTACCTAAACTTCACCCTCCTCATATGTAAAATAGGGATTAGAAAGATTTATTTCAGAGGCTATTGGGAGGATTAAATAAGATCACAGAAAAAAATACTTAATAGCACAGTATTTGTGTTAGTTAAGAAATTACTTCAAAATTGAACGACTGCAAACAACCAACATTTATTATCCCACAGTTTCTGTGGGTTAGGAGTCCAGGGGCAGCTTAGCTGGGTACCTCTGGTTCAGGGTCTTTCTGGAGGCTGCAGTCAAGCTGTCAGTCAGGGCTGTGGGCTCATCTGAAGGTTCAACTGGTGGGTTGTTTGGGCATGGAGAGAAGGCCTTCTTCCAAGCTCACAGACATGATTGCTGGAAAACTTCAATTCCTCACTACGTGGGCCTCTCCATAGAGTGGCTTCCTTACAACATGGCAGCTGTTTTCCCCCACAGCTAGCCATCCAAGAGAGAGGGAAAAGAGTGCCAAATTGGAACCCATAGTCTTTGTATAAGCTAATCTGGGAAGTGACATCCCATCACTTTTGCAGAATTCTCTACATTAGAAAGGAATTTCTAGATGTGGCTCACACTCAAGGGAAATGATTACACAGGGCCATGCATCCCAAGAGGGCAGGGATCATTGAGAACCATCATAGAGGCTCCCTACCACAATACCTGGCATATACTAAAGGTTAAATGAATGGTAACTATTGTGGTTATTATATCACACTTTGAAATAAGTAAATTCAGAGATTTTATTTTGAAACTTATATCTCCAATGACTTCCTGCAGCCATATGTTGGAGAAATTTATATAATATGTGCCGGCCCCAACTCCCAGCAAGGACTGTCTTGATCTCTTTCCCAGATAAGTGTCTCAGGCATAACCACCCACTCCTGGAACTACTTCCTCTCACCCCTCTAGGTCCTGGGCATACCCTATTGCTTGCAACACTCAATTTAGCATCCCCTAAGGGAACACTCAGGAATGATTAACTGCAGTTGTACTCACTCCAGAATAAATGATTCCAAATATTCTTCAGAAGCTTCTAGATCAACAGTCCCCAAACCTATCATATCAGAACAATCTTCACAATTTTTGCCTAAAACCACATATTACCTGTACTGTTTTTTTTAATTTAATCATTTCATTTAAATTGACTGACTTTAAACACTTAAATTTATTTTTAGAATTTTTTTAGCACTACAGTAAATGAAAATCATCTTTGCCATGGGTAAAAGAACACTGCTAAATAAAGATCATGTGGACAAAATCAGAGAGGGAGATAAACCATAAGAGACTCTTAATCATAGGAAACTGAGGGTTGCTGGAGGGGAGGAAGGTGGAGGGATGGGGTAACTGGGTGATGGGCATTAAGGAGGGCACTTCATGTAATGAGCACTGGGTATTATATGAGACTGATGAATCACTGACCTCTACCTCTGAAACTAATAATATATGTTAATTAATTGAATTTAAATTTTTTAGAAGTTTATAAAAAAATAAAAATGTGAACAAAACAATGCTATTAAAATTGATAATACAGTTGACTGCCACAACTTTTCTCTATCTTTATTTGAAAGTAATGTTGCAAAATCTAAAGAGATACTAAGGATATATTTAGAACCAAAATGTGACTTTATCTCTGATATAATTAAAAGAGGAAAATTGATAAGAGCAAATAAGTTCTTCACTATGTTTCAAGATAAACATCAGAAAAAATCAGTAGGAAGTTTCTTTACATCAGTAAGATGTTCACATTCATAGTCAGTTTTAACCAATATGACCAACACATTCATACCAACAGATAAACATACAATGTATTTTTTCAATTAAAAGCCAGAATTTGAGTAGTAATGATCTGCCTCCACTATAAGTTGGATGAGTTAGGGCAAGTTACTAATGATTTCACTGTTTCAATTTCCTCATCACTCAGTTTCCTCGGGAGAACTAAAAGGACTTGTGAGAAATAAAAAGCACTATACCATTATGACATTTTCATTATTGACCATCACATTCTATTATTTATTAGCTTATACCATCCTTGAATCAGTCCCCATCTTGCTGAGCTACTTCCACTCCCATTCCCTAGCCATCTCTATTTTGCCATTAATTTGCTTTAAATTAATATTGCTTTCATGCCTTTTTGAATACTGCAGAGAAATGAGAGAAATCAGAGAATGATTCCTGGGTAATCTCTGTGGTGGTAGAGTTTCATAACTATTTTACTAAAGGATAAAGTGAGAACTTTAACCTACATTTCCAGTGTTGCTTCCTAATACCATATTTATTATTCTAACTCTATAGGAAACTTGTGAATCCATCCTCAACTGTGCACTGGAAGAAGTAAAGCAATTTCATGCACCACAGAAGCCAGACCGCAAGCTCTTTGGATTCTGTCTACCTTCTGAGACACTACCCCCCACCTCAAGAGCTGCAATTCCAGAAGTTGGATTGGTCATCGATGGGAAGACATTGAATGCCATTTTCCAGGGAAAACTGGAGATGAAATTTTTAGAGTTGACTCAGTATTGCCGGTCTGTCCTATGCTGTCGTTCCACCCCGCTCCAGAAGAGTATGATAGTCAAGCTGGTCCGAGACAAGTTGAGCGTCATGACCCTTTCCATAGGTACTCATCATGCTGAGATGTGGGTGCAGCTTGTGAGGCTGATCTGACAAGAGACCTGGACCAGAGGTGGGAGGTCATGTATCAAAGTCAAGATACCCAGGCTGAGGATCACTGTCTTAGACTGAGAGAGTTCAAAGTGACAGCAAAAACGTGGCAGCCAGGAGATGAAGCAGAGGCTAAGTAGAGTGGGAGAGTGAATCAAAGTTCTCAGGATTAGCAGGTCACTAAGAAAAATTAAGACTTGAATGGAGGTTAAAGCCAGAAGGAGCCTCAAATTCAGAACATTCACATAACTCAGTAATATACACTCAGGCCAATTCAGTTCTGGGTTACAGACCATTCCCCTTTTGATACTTAACACTTGGCATAATAATATAAACCTCAGGTGTTTGTGGATTTGATATTCTGCTGAGTGCTGATGGATGGTGGGGAGATTGTAGAAGTTGAGCCTATCCCATATGTTCGTTCCTAAATACAAGGCCCAGCACAGAGCATACGCTCCACAAATGCTGACCTGTTGGTTGTTGAAAAAATTCCTCATAGGAGACTAAACTTTAATCGTGGTTAAGGCAGAGAAATAAAAACTGTACCTACATCAAACCCTCCAGGAACAAGCAAACCTGGTTTATAAGAATCTTCACGATCTGGTCTCCACTAACCCTAAGGCCACATCCTTCACCACAGCTATTGTCCATTCCCCCAACATCTGGCACTCCGTGCTCTAACCAAATGGAATGGCTTACCATTCTCCATGAGGCTTTTCTTATCTCTCTCATTCCCAGGCCTTTGCACAAGCTATTCCCTCTGTAAAACACCCCTTGTTCCAATCCCACCTAACCTTCCTTCACTATGGGAGACCATGAGTTCCTTGAATATCGGTCCTACCATTTTGTCTATGCTCTGCACATACCAAGCACATAGTAAATATTGCATTCATTTAGAGATATTCCTACAGATGGTTCCAGGTTCTATCCTTCCTACACAGACATGGAAAGAAATTTTCCTTCCTGGCATTTCAAATTAAGAAGCCTATTTACACATTGTTTTTTCTCCCAGTCTTCAGGTAAAAGCAATTCAAACCAAAAAAAAAAAAAAAAGAGGGACTGGGCAAAAAGAATGCAGGGAGCAGAGCTTTAGCAACTGCATCCTAATTTTATTCCCTGAATTGCCCTCTTCAAAACTTTAGACACACACCAAGACAACAGCCCAGGACTGACTCCCTGAGGTAAGAAATTGGCTCCAGGGCCATAGAAGCAGAAACAAACCAGCAGGGTGAGCAATGGCATGACTCCACACCTCTGCTTCCACTGTTTCGCTAACAGAAGAGGTTAAAGGGTGGATTTTTTCTCCATAGGGAAGATAAAAATAATGTACTGCTACACTATCATAAAAAAAATAATCATTACAAGAATAATGTCTACTTACACTGACAAAATTTTTAAGATTAATTTCATTGCCAAATAACTAAGGGAAGAAAATTCTCTCCCCCAACTCCCTATTCTCTATGTTATCTAATATATATATTTTTTAAACTTTATTTTATTATGTTAATCACCATACAGTACATCATTAGTTTTTGATGTAGTGTTCCATGATTCATTGTTTGCGTATAACACCCAGTGCTCCATGCAGTACGTGCCCTCTTTAATACCAATCACCAGGCTAACCCATCTCCCCACCCCCCCTCCCCTCTAGAACCCTCAGTTTGTTTCTCAGAGTCCATAGTCTCTCATGGTTCATCTCCCCCTCCGATTCCTCCCCTTTATTTTTCCCTTCCTACTATCTTCTTCTTTTTTTTAACATATAATGTATTATTTGTTTCAGAGGTACAGGTCTGTGATTCATCAGTCTTACACAATTCGCAGCACTCACCATAGCACATACCCTCCCCAATGTCTATCACCCAGCCACCCCATCCCTCCCACCCCCCACCACTCCAGCAACCCTCAGTTTGTTTCCTGAGATTAAGAATTCCTCATATCAGTGAGATCATATGATACATGTCTTTCTCTGATTGACTTGTTTTGCTTAGCATAATACCCTCTAGTTCAATTGCTTTCTATTATGAGAACCTACTGGAAAAAGAGGTGGGGCCAGGAGTAGAATGAAGGCAATGCAGTCCACAAACCATGGCCACCAGGCTGAATCCAGCCCACCACATGTTTTTGCAGGGATATAAGAATGATTTTTATGTTTTTAACTATAAAACATGTAAAAGACTATTCGCCTCTCAGCAAGAACAGTTGTTCAATTTTGCTTCTTGGCCCACAGAGCCTAAAATATTTACTATCTGGCCCCTTATAGAAAAAAATTTGCTAATCTCTAGTCTGAAAGACAGAGCTTTGGGAAAAGCCAGGTTTGTAAGGAAAGCCTCACTATATAGAGCTGTGCTGTCCAAAATGGTTGCCACCTTGCTATATATAGGTACTGACATTTAAAATTAAATAGAATTTCACCAGCCACATTTCAATAGTCACCTGGGGCTAGTGGTTTCCATATTAGAGAGTAAAGATATAGGATATTTCCAACATCACAGAAAACCTATATGACAGTGCTGGAGGCTGTGTATTTCCATGCACTAACCTCCAATTTCCTGAAACACCTTAGTTCATTAAATGGGAACTCAGTGTGACTAAATGTTCCTCAACCAAAAAAAAAAATCAGTCAATCCCATTTTCCCTATATTCAGAAACAAAAGTGAACACCATCCCTGTCCTTGGACACCATTGACAATCTGATGATTTAGCTGTCCAGACATTCCAATGGTCTTAATATGATAAATATTTTAGCTTATACTGAGTTAGGAAAGGTAGCAAACATCTTCGTGCCAATGCTCCTGGGCCCCTTCCCTAGCTGGTTTACCCTTGCAGAATC
>NC_135713.1:50167036-50335036 GCF_964656455.1 Halichoerus grypus | reverse complement strand
GGCAGAAAGAGCTGCACTGGGGTCATGGGGAGTGGCCTAATATATACTTTCAAGTTGGGAGGGGGCTACAGATAACATAAGTCTCTAAGGAATTTTGGAAGCAAGGTTTCCAGGACCTTGAGGGGCCTTAGCTTTTTTATAGACAGCCAGCAATACCTGTATTCTAATGCTAAAGAGTACCCAACCATTCAGGAAGGGCTAAGTTTTCCACTGACTCCATTCTTCCCCTCTGTAACCTCTACCCACATCCAAGAGTGCAGTGCCCTCCATGAGCAGTGACAGATATATGTCAACGTCTAGTGCGTTGGGGTCCCTGGGTAAGGGTCGCGAAATCACCAGGACACAGGGGATGCAGAGCAAAGGCAGCACTTGCAACTGCATACTGCCGTTTATTTCCCACACAGCTATATACTTGCAGTAATCAAATCAACATGACAACATGTACTTTTAGCTAAGAAAAATGATCACATCAATATCTTTGACAGAAAGCACACAAGGCACAGCGAAAACAATCTAAGACATGCAAGAAGAAACAAGAACAAACTATATCCTGTTTTGATCAAGCCTAAACCCGGAACGATTCTGGCCACCCTCCTTCTGGGAACAATCATGCCTCTAAGAAAGAATACCTACAATCCAATATACGCAAGAGCCGCTCCCTGCAAAACCGGGCACTGAGAACTTGCAACGTGAGTTAAAGGGGAAGAGAACATTTTCTCCTCCTAAACCAGGCCTGCCTGATTTTCCTTAATCCCACTGCAGTTCTCAAATAACCTCGGTTGCAAGGGGCTTACAAGCCTAAGCCATCTCAGATATAAGAACATTTGAAAACATTTTTCAATTGCCATTTTAGTCTTGATGGCCAGACTGACATATAAATTATAAGGTACACTTTATTTTTTTTTTTTTGCATTATTTTTTATTTTATTATGTTAGGTTAATCACCATACATTGCATTATTAGTTTTTGATGTAGTCTTCCATGATTCATTGTTTGCATATAACACCCAGTGCTCCATTCAGTACATACCCTCTTTAATACCCATCACTAGGCTAACCCATCCCCCATGCCCCTCCCCTCTAGAACCCTCAGTTTGTTTCTCAGAGTTCATAGTCTCTCATGGTTCGTCTCCCCCTCCGAATCCTCCCCTTTATTTTTCCCTTCCTACTATCTTCTTTTTTTTAACATATAATGTATTATTTGTTTCAGAGGTACAGGTCTGTGATTCATCAGTCTTACACAATTCGCAGCACTCACCATAGCACATACCCTCCCCAATGTCTATCACCCAGCCACCCCATCCCTCCCACCCCCCACCACTCCAGCAACCCTCAGTTTGTTTCCTGAGATTAAGAATTCCTCATATCAGTGAGATCATATGATACATGTCTTTCTCTGATTGACTTATTTCGCTCAGCATAATACCCTCCAGTTCCATCCATGCTGTTGCAAATGGCAAGATTTCATTCCTTTTGATGGCTGCATAATATTCCATTGTATATATATACAGCAAATCTTCTTTATCCATTCATCTGTCGATGGACATCTTGGCTCTTACCAGAGTTGGGCTATTGTGGACATTGCTGCTATAAACATCGGGTTGCACGTACCCCTTCAGATCACTACATTTGTATCTGGGTAAATACCCAGTAGTGCAATTGCTGGGTCATACGGTAACTCTATTTTCAACTTTTTGAGGAACCTCCATACTGTTTTCCAGAGTGGCTGCACCAGCTTGCATTCCCACCAACAGTGTAGGAGGGTTCCCCTTTCTCCACATCCCCGCCAACATCTGTCATTTCCTGACTTCTTAATTTTAGCCATTCTGACTGGTGTGAGGTGGTATCTCATTGAGGTTTTGATTTGGATTTGCCTGATGCGGAGCGATGTTGAGCACTTTTTCATGTGTCTGTTGGCCATTTGGATGTCTTCTTTCGAAAAATGTCTCTTCATGTCTTCTGCCCATTTCTTGATTGGATTATTCTTTGGGTGTTGAGTTTGGTAAGTTCTTTATAGATTTTGGATACTAGCCCTTTATCTGATATGTCATTTGCAAATATCTTCTCCCATTATGTCGGTTGTCTTTTGGTTTTGTTGACTGTTTCTTTTGCTGTGCAAAAGCTTTTTATCTTGATGAGGTCCCAATAGTTCATTTTTGCCCTTGCTTCCCTTGCCTTTGGTGATGTTTCTAGGAAGAAGTTGCTGAGGCTGAGGTCGAAGAGGTTGCTGCCTGTGTTCTCCTCTAGGATTTTGATGGACTCCTGTCTCATATTTAGGTCTTTCAACCATTTTGAGTCTATTTTTGTGTGTGGTGTAAGGAAATGGTCCAGTTTCATTCTACTGCATGTGGCTGTCCAATTTTCCCAACATCATTTGTTGAAGAGACTGTCTTTTTGCCATTGGACATTCTTTCCTGTTTTGTCGAAGATTAGTTGACCATAGAGTTGAGGGTCCATTTCTGGGCTCTCTATTCTGTTCCATTGATCTATGTGTCTGCTTTTGTGCCAGTACCATACTGTCTTGATGATGACAGCTTTGTAATAGAGCTTGAAGTCTGGAATTGTGATGCCACCGGCTTTGCTTTTCTTTTTCAACATTCCTCTGGCTATTCAGGATCTTTACTGGTTCCATACAAATTTTAGGATTATTTGTTCCATTTCTTTGAAAAAAGTGGATGGTATTTTGATGGGGATTGCATTGAATGTGTAGATTGCTCAAGGTAGCATTGACATCTTCACAATATTTGTTCTTCCAATCCATGAGCATGGAACGTTTTTCCATTTCTTTCTGTCTTCCTCAATTTCTTTCATGAGTATTTTATAGTTTTCTGAGTACAGATTCTTTGCCTCTTTGGTTAGATTTATTCCTAGGTATCTTATGGTTTTGGGTGCAATTGTAAATGGGATCGACTCCTTAATTTCTCTTTCTTCTGTCTTGTTGTTGGTGTATAGGAATGCCACTGATTTCTGTGCATTGATTTTATATCCTGCCACTTTACTGAATTCCTGTATGAGTTCTAGCAGTTTTGGGGTGGAGTCTTTTGGGTTTTCCACATAAAGTATCATATCATCTGCAAAGAGTGAGAGTTTGACTTCTTCTTTGCTGATTTGGATACCTTTTATTTCTTTTTGTTGTTTGATTGCTGTGGCTAGGACTTCTAATACTATGTTGAATAGCAGTAGTGATAGTGGACATCCCTGCCGTGTTCCTGACCTTAGGGGGAAAGCTCTCAGGTTTTCCCCATTGAGAATGATATTCACTGTGGGTTTTTCATAGATGGCTTTTATGATATTGAGGTATGTACCCTCTATCCCTGTACTCTGAAGAGTTTTGATCAAGAAAGGATGCTGTACTTTGTCAAATGCTTTTTCTGCATCTATTGAGAGGATCATATGATTCTTGTTCTTTCTTTTATTAATGTATTGTATCACATTGATTGATTTGTGGATGTTGAACCAACCTTGCAGCCCAGGAATAAATCCCACTTGGTCGTGGTGAATAATCCTTTTAATGGACTATTGGATCCTATTGGCTAGTATTTTGGTGAGAACTTTTGCATCCATGTTCATCAGGGATATTGGTCTGTAGTTCTCCTTTTTGATGGGGTCTTTGTCTGGTTCTGGGATCAAGGTAATGGTGCCCTCATAAAACGAGTTTGGAAGTTTCCTTCCATTTCTATTTTTTGGAACAGTTTCAGAAGAATAGGTATTAATTCTTCTTTAAATGTTTGGTACAATTCCCCTGGGAAGCCATCTGGCCCCGAGCTCTTGTTTGATGGGAGATTTTTGATAACTGCTTCAATTTCCTTAGTGGATATAGGTCTGTTCAGGTTTTCTGTTTCTTCCTGGTTCAGTTTTGGTAGTTGATATATCTTTATGAATGCATCCATTTCTTCCAGGTTATCTAATTTGCTGGCATATAGTTGCTCATAATATGTTCGTGTAATTGTTTGTATTTCTTTGGTGTTGGTTGTGATCTCTCCTCTTTCATTCATGATTTTGTTGATTTTGGTCATTTCTCTTTTCTTTTTGATAAGTCTGGCCAGGGGTTTATCAATCTTGTTAATTCTTTCAAAGAACCAGCTCCTAGTTTCGTTGATCTGTTCTACTGTTCTTTTGGTTTCTATTTCATTGATTTCTGCTCTGATCTTTAGTATTTCTCTTCTCCTGCTGGGTTTAGGCTTTATTTGCTGTTTTTTCTCCAGCTCCTTTAGGTGTGGGTTAGGTTGTATATTTGAGACCTTTCTTGTTTCTTGAGAAAGGCTGGTGTTGCTATATACTTTCCTCTTAGGACTGCCTTTGCTGCATTCCAAAGATTTTGAACAGTTGTGTTTTCATTTTCATTGGTTTCCATGAATTTTTTTTAATTCTTCTTTAATTTCCTGGTTGACCCATTCATTCTTTAGTAGGATGCTCTTTAGCCTCCATGTATTTGAGTTCTTTGCGACTTTCCTCTTGTGATTGAGTTCTAGTTTCAAAGCATTGTGGTCTGAAAATAGGCAGGGAATGATCCCAATCTTTTGGTACCAGTTGAGACCTGATTTGTGACCTAGGATGTGATCTATTCTGGAGAATGTTCCATGGGCACTAGAGAAGAATGTGTACTCTGGTGCTTTGGGATGGAATGTTCTGAATATTTCTGTGAAGTCCATTTGGTCCAGTGAGTCATTTAAAATCTTTATTTCCTTGTTGATCTTTTGCTTAGATGATCTGTCCATTTCAGTGAGGGGGTGTTAAAGTCCCCCACTATTATTGTATTGTTGTCGATGTGTTTCTTTGCTTTTATTATTAATTGGCTTATATAATTGGCTGCTCCCATGTTAGAGGCATAGATATTTACAATTGTTAGATCTTCTTGTTGGATAGACCCTTTAAGTATGATACAGTGTCCTTCCTCATCTCTTATTACAGTCTTTCATTTAAAATATAATTTGTCTGTGATAAGGATTTCCACCCCAGCTTTCTTTTGGTGTCCATTAGCATGGTAAATGCTTTTCCAACCCCTCACTTTCAATCTGGAGGTGTCTTCGGGTCTAAAATGAGTCTCTTGCAGACAGCATATTGATGGGTCTTATTTTTTTATCCATTCTGATACCCTGTGTCTTTTGATTGGGGCATTTAGCCCATTTACATTCAGGGTAACTATTGAAAGATAGGAATTTAGTGCCATTGTATTGCCTGTAAGGTGACTGTTACTGTATATTGTCTCTGTTCCTTTCTGGTCTATGTTGCATTTAGGCTCTCTCTTTGCTTAGAGGACCCCTTTCAATATTTCTTGTAGGGCTGGTTTCATGTTTGCAAATTCCTTTATTTTTTGTTTGTCCTGGAAGCTTTTTATCTCTCTTTCTATTTTAAATGACAGCATAGCTGGATATAGTATTCTTGGCTGCATATTTTTCTCATTTAGTACTTTGAATATATCATGCCTATCCTTTCTGGCCTGCCAGGTCTCTGTGGATAGGTCTGTTGGCAATCTAATGTTTCTACCATTGTAGGTTACAGATCTCTTCTCCTGAGCTGCTTTCAGGATTTTCTCCTTGTCTCTGAGACTCTTAACTTTTACTATTAGATGTCGGGGTGTTGACCTATTTTTATTGATTTTGAGAGGAGTTCTCTGTGCCTCCTGGATTTTGATGCCTGTTTCCTTCCCCAAATTAGGGAAGTTTTCTGCTATAATTTGCTCCAATATACTTTCTGCCCCCCTCTCTCTCTCTTCTTCTGGGATCCCAATTATTCTAATGTTGTTTCATTTTATGGTATCACTTAGCTCTCAAATTCTACCCTTGTGATCCAGTAGTTGTTTATTTTTCTCAGCTTCTTTATTTTCCATCATTTGGTCTTCTATATCACTAATTCTCTCTTCTGCCTCATTTATCCTAGCAGTTAGAGCCTCCATTTTTTATCGCACCTCATTAATGGCCTTTTTGATTTTGACTTGGTTAGATTTGAGTTCTTTTATTTCTCCAGAAAGGGTTTCTCTAATATCTTACATGTTTTCAAGCCCAGCTAGTATCTTTTAAATCGTCATTCTGTACTCCAGTTCTGACATCTTACTTATGTCCGTATTGGTAGTCAGTACTGCCTCTTGTTCTTTTTTTTGAGGTGATTTTTTCCATCTTGTCATTTTGTCCAGAGGAGAATAGATGAATGAGAGAACAAAATGCTAACAGGGTAACAATGACCCCAGAAAAATATACACTAAACAAATCAGAAGAGACCTGAAACCAGGGGAAAAGAAAGGGAAAGAAAGAAACGAAAGAAAAAGATAAAAAAAAGAATATGATCAAATATGGTCAGGCTGGTGAATAGATAAGTGTCACACACTAGATTGTGGGCATCTTTTGGTCTGTTAGAAGAAACTGCCTCCCAAAATTTTAAAGAAAAGCTTATATATGTACAAAAATAAGGGTAAATACAATGAAGGGATGGAATATGACTGTAAAGATGAAAATTATAAAAGATTTTATAAAAGGAAATAAGTTGTTTGAAAAAAGAAAGAAGAGAAATTTTTAAAAAGGGGGGAGAGAATGTGATCAGGCAGGAGACTAGAACAAAGCCAGACACTAGAGATTTAGGGTATATTTTGCTCTGTTAGAAGAAACTGTATCCCAAAATTTTAAAGAAAGAACAACTTATATATATACCAAAAATAAGGTTAACTACTATGAAGGGATAGAATATGACTCTAAAAATGAAAAATAAAAAAGATTTTTTAAAAAGGGATTGATAAGATGTTGGTTGAAAAAGGGAAAAAAATTTCAAAAAAAGAAAAATAAAATTTAAAAAATTAACTTTGAAAGACTAAAGAATCATGGGGAAAAAGCCATGAATTCTATGTGCTGTATTCCCCTAGCGCTGGAGTTCTGCCGTTCTCATTGATCGGTAAACTTGGTCTTGGCTGGCTGTTCTTGCTGATCTTCTGGGGGAGGGGCCCGTTGCCGTGGTTCCCAAATGTCTTTGCCGGAGGCGGAATTGCCCCGCCCTTGCCGGTCCGGGCTAAGTAATCTGCTTGGGTTTGCTCTCGGGAGCTTTTGTTCCCTGCAATCTTTCTGTACAGCTTTGGAGGATGAGAGTGAAATGGTGGCCTCCCAATCTCCACCCCGGAGGAGTCAAGAACTTGGGGCCCCGCTTCTCAGTGCACCCCCAGAGAAAAGCAGTCAGTCACTCCCGGCTCCCCGGTCTCCAGCCGCACTCTGTGCTCACCCGGCCTGTTACCAAGTGTTTCTATCTCTGGCACCCGACTCGGTGTGGTCTCCAGACCCAGCAGATCCCTGCAGTGCACTCCCGCGCTGCTCCTCCTGGGGGAGGAAGGGGAGTCTCCCCGGATCTGCCGCTTGTTGGGTCCCTGCTGGAGGAGCAGTGGCCCGACTGTGCCGCAGATCACGGTGTATGGCAACCCCGAGCTGAGAGCCCACTCCTCGGCTCCGTCTCTGTGGCTGGCTTCCCCGCTCCGATACCTGGGAGTCTGCCACACTCCAGCACCCCTGGTCTTCCTGTGACCCCGAGGGTCCTGAGACCACACTGTCCCACGAGGGTTCCACCCCCCGCTTAGCCACTGGAGCGATGTCCCTCAGCAGAGCCGACTTCTAAAAGTTCTGATTTTGTGCTCCGCGGCTCTATCACTTGCCAGAAGGGGCCGACGGAGGCCCCCTCCCCCGCCGTCTATCCTCCCGAGTATCGCCTCGGATTCACTTCTCCGCACGTCCTACCTTCCAGAAAGTGGTCGCTTTTCTGTTCAGAGAGTTGCTGCTATTCTTTTCTTCGATCTCCTGTTGAGTTTGTAGGTGTTCAGAATGGTTTGATCCCTATCCAGCTGAATTCCTGGAACCAGACGAAATCCACATCTCCTACTCCTCTGCAATCTTGCTCCTCCCTATAAGGTACACTTTAATAAGTGTACCTAGTTGAGTCAAAATTCAGGTTGGGACAAGCATACTAACTTGAGCTGCTAATGTTTCCTACTAATATAGACCCCACTTTGTGGCTCTGAACCATTAACAACTGTATTCTCACCACTGGTGCAGACAGGAGGCATTGCCTTAATTTGTTGGTGAGGATGAAAGAACACAGTTACCTTTTGAGTATCTACCATATGCCAGCACTGTATTAGGCACCTCATATTTATTACTCCAATTAATTTGAACAATCACAACCCTGTGTGTTAGGAATTATTACTCTCTCTTTTTCCAATGAAATGGATGCTGGGAAAGTTTAAACAGCCTGACCTACCAGGGTCTATAACCAGGCACTTCCAAACCTCATACTTTTAAGAGTACCATGAACTATGTCATGTTCTGAATAATCCCAAGGGCAGAAAGCATATTTCAGCTCCATGTAAAGGAAGAGCTATCCCCCCATCAGCTCCATCTAAGAACGGAACAAATGGTCTGCCACAGGAGGCGACCAAGGGGGGTTGAGAGCGTTGAGGATTGCTTGCGTGGAAGCCCCTACTTTCTGGTTAGCCATCACATCTCTAGCATGGTGCCAACACATTTTAGGCCACAGTTAATGTTTATCAGATAAAGAGAAGGAGATGGAGGGACAGACTAGACCACTAGTTCCTTACGAGATGCTTTCTTGGATTCTAGTGAGGTTTGGAGTTTCCAGAAGAAAGGATGGGTTGTCCAATTCCAAAGAACTACCTTAGGTGCCACATAGTGACAAAGGGTCTTTTTGGCCCTTCCAGCTATGGACCTAGAACAAAGCATAGCCCTCGAGGGAGACTCTTTGGTTCATTGGTGGCCATGGATAGAAGCCGATGTCTCTGTTCTGCCCTCTCAGGCTGTTATGTCCAGCGACTTTGCCATATCCCGCTTCAGACACCTCAAGAAGCTGCTGCTTGTGCATGGCCACTGGTGTTACTCGCGCCTGGCCAGGATGGTGGTATACTACTTCTACAAGAACGTGGTGAGTAGCACTATGGTGACCTGCCCAGGTCTTGGGAGGCCCTGCCAGGGGACCCACTCCTACCACAGTGGTAAGACAAACCAGGCTGGCCTAGATTTTGAATCCTGAAACTCTTTCCTACTAGCTCTGTGAACTTGAGCAATATAATTCACTTCTCTGGGTCTCAATTTCTTCTTTGGTAAAATGGGCTAAGACTCTCGTGAGCCTTAGCAATACTGTATGGAAAGCACCTGGTACATAGAAGGCAGCATGAGTGGTTACAAGCATGGCCTCTGGAGTCGAACGCATTTGGTTCAAATCTAGGCTCTTATATTTGGTAATGGCCTTATGCCTTAGTTTTACCATCTGTAAAATGGGGATGATAATAGTACCTTTCTCCTATATCTGCTAGAAGGATAAAATGAGAGCTTGTATATAAAGTTATTAGCACATAGTAATCATCCTATAAAGTCAGCCATTATTTTTATCATTATTGCTATTGTCATTGCTCTTAGATGGACTCCATAAATGAGATTTACTTTCTGACTACAAGAAAAAAGGACTTGAAGGATAATTAGCCTGACATGTATCTTAAATTTTCTCCCCAGATAGAGCCACCCCAATGCAAGAGCCATACCCCACCCCTTGGGAGAGTACAGGTTTAAGACTGGAGTCCCTGGCTTCTACCTGAGACTATGTATCACTTCAGCTTCCCCAGCCTTCCCAGCAGGGAATTCACAGAGGTCAGGACATTAAATGTCTAGTGGCAAAAATGTTTAGATTGGGGAGATCATCTGGGTTTTAGTCTTGCCTGACTCTAGCATGCTGTATGAACTTGGAAGAGTTACTTAACCTCTCTGAACCTAGGTTTCTTCATCAATAATATGGAGACACTTGGACTCCCTCTGTCCCTAGAAGTATTGTCAAGAGGCTTTAGTGTCAGAGCTCAGGAAAGCATGTAACTATACAGATACAATCATAGGAAGATAGCATTGTTTCTCCTAAAAAATATGCTCATTTCTCTCTTGTTGATAAGGGCCCAAAGCAGGCACACACCAACTGAGCTATTAAAAGTGTCACAGGCTCTTATTTGAAAAGCCCTTGATTAACAATGGGTATTGAAAGAAGCCAGAACATTGCTGTACTAAGGGAGGGAACAAGGGGCCTGAGTTTTCATTACCTAGTTCAAGGACCTTTGAATAATCCCCAAGAGTCTCCAAATAGAATCTGATTCCTGTTTGCATAAGGAAAAAGGGAGGATTAAGAGTAGAGTGATGGCAGAGAAACGCATTAGCCAAGTAGCAGCTGTGAAATTGCATTCTGTCCCCTTGTTCCATTCTCCCAGTCCTGATTTAGGCACTGTCACAGTTGCCCTCCCTCAAGAGTAAGCATTTTTGTGCACAGTTCAATGTATATGTAAATAAACAGCATGACAAAAAATAATGTAAATTCGATAAACTGGATGGTAATATTCAGCAAGTCTATGCAAACAAGTCACTCTATTTAACTTGAAACTCACTCTGAGCATGAAAGACTGTTTACTTAGAATTCAAAATTCCCGTTTAATTTTTTTTCTTGCCTCCAAAGGAGCCGTTCTTTTGAATAAGCACAACCCCTTCTCTGCATTAAATTTGTGAAATAGAAAAGGAAACGTTTCCAGCCAGCCATGCTTTCAAAGCTTAAATGGTATTTATTTCCAGCCTGATGCCGTGCTTGAAATTGTGATACTGATGCCACATTATCTCCCCATTGCAATTAGAGGGTGGAGAACTATGACTTCCACATCCGAAACCAATTTCAGAGGGGATTAAAACCCTGCCTGCTCTGAAATTTGAACAATGAATTAATTACTGCACTGTAGCTTCTTGGGAGGAAAATGCATTCCCCCCCACACACACACACCGTGATGCTGTCACCAGGTTCCGGGAGCACCCTCGGAAGCACAAAGATTCCAGCCAGAGGAAGTGGAAGCAAGCAAGGTCCTAACAGGCCCTGCAGAGGAAGGAAACACTGAAGTGTTTAACTCCAGGGTATTGTTGGGACAATAAAACAACAATTGATTTCATTTATTCAAATCATTCTTGAACATCTGTGTCCCTGCCTCCTGAGGCTGACAGTCTAAATCAGGGCTCAGTGAGCTTGTTCTGCAAAGGGCGAGGTAAGAAATACTTTTAGCTTTGTGGGCCACATAGCCCATCATACCTACTCAACTCTGCTGCAGCAACATGAAAGCGACTATAGACAACATGCAAATGAATTGATGTGGCTGTGTCCCAACAAAACCTTATTTATGACCAGTTTTGGCCTGTAGGAAGTAGTCTGTCATCTCCTGGTCTCCATAAATCTTGCTTCTCAAAATGTGGTTCCTGGACCAGCAGCATTAGCATCAGCTAGATGCTAGTTAGAAATGCAGATCCTCAGACTACATCCTGGGACTACTACCTCAGAATGGAGCTTTTAGTCAGAGCCCCTGGTAATTTGTATGAACCTTAAAGATTAAGAAGTACTATTATAGGAAAAGAAGATGAAAATTTTACAATTATTTTCTTAGGCACATCTCCCTCAAGAAGGTCATGGTGCTATGGACATATCACCAGGAGATTCTTGACCTAATCAGTTAGAACTATGAATTTGCCAGTTTCCCTGCCAAGAAAGAGAGGCTTGGCAACCTGAGTTTATAGAAAATATTTTAGGCCGTTTATTTATAATTTTATATCATATACTGTATCTAATTCCAAAAAGAGATGAAAGTGACTTATAGTAAAAACAGAGGCAATAGAGAAGTTAGAAGGGAAATTTATAAGAGTATGGAGCAGAACCACAGAAAGGAAAGAGGTCAGTTGAACCAGGAACCTGGGATAAGATGCTAAGTATTAAATGTCTGGTTAAAGCAAGCAGACCAGTTCTCCAGGAGGAACACTCTCTCTTTGCTATAAATTCAGAGATCAATTTGTCAAGCAAACCTTTAGAAGAAGGTCACACAAAAACCTTCAAGAAACTGCCTTCTGTGGCATTTTTGTATGAAATGAAAATTAACCTCCATATGGTACCTTTTTCTAACAACCCTTGATAAAAACAATATTAAATTATAATTCAGTAAGAACAGTTCTATGGAAAAATGAGCCAGTGATATCCAAGCAGTGTTTTCTTGCTTTGACTAGGGATTAAAGCCCTTCGATACTGCCCGTGTGTGAAGTATAAGGCAAGGAGGTCAGTAAATGCTAGTTCTCCAACACCCAGGTCACCAGAGTTCTCCACGCTACCCTTGATTGCTGTAGTGTCCTTGGTACTTAGCACATCTGGTTACTGTTTGGCATAGCATCACTAGCATTAACATCCACCATCATCCTCTATAGGGAACCTACCACATACCAGATGCTGTCCTCAGAACTTTGTGTATATATATAACTATGAGAGCTAAGTGTAATATAGGGGTTAAGAGCATATGTGCTAGAACCAGACTGAGTTCAAATACCAGCCCCACTCTGCTACTTAACAGCAATGTGGCCTTGAGTAACTTACTTAAGCTCTGTGTCTCAGTCTTTTCACCTATAAAAGGGGGATACTACCTAACTCACAGGGTCATTATGTATATAAATGAGTTAATATGTGTGAGGTACACAGTAAATGCTTCATCAGCCCTGTGAGAATAGGGACAGTTATTATCTATCTATAGATGTGGTAGCTGAAAGTCAGAGGGGTTGCCCAGATCACAAAGTTAAATACGTCACAGAATCAGGATTGGACCTAGTTCTACTATACTCCAAACTCCCCAGACTGAATGTCCTCACCACTAAGGCATTCAGGGCCTCCCAGAGGTCCAAGCACCCTCTTCTCCAGTGGTTGTCAAATTCTTTGTGTGTTGTCTGCTGTCCAAGCACCATGTCTCAACATAAATTGTTCAAGAAATATCATGTGATGATATCATCACACTTGGCCAGAGAGTTTCAGACAACCTCCGACACCAGCCAGGTCACTGCTGTCTTCCTCCTTTGGCTTAGACTATGGCTGGAGCTTGGGTGAAAACTAGGTCAAGCATTACAGAATCTACCAGATAAGCTTGTACAACTTAAAAGCTTCAGTTTGGAAAGGAAAGATTGAGGCTTGGCGTCAGAAAGGCCAGATCTACATTGCAAATATCAGAGGATGGCCTACAGCTGGCAAACTTGCTGCCTTGCTCCCTTGGCACCCACGGCAGAAACTGCCAATCACAGCATTCTGTGTTCAGTACTTTCCCCACTTATAGCACTTTAGGATGGATCCACCTGGCCTCTCAAGGTGTAGGATAAACGACTCTGGACATTAGTGTTAGAGACTGAGCAGTAGTCTCAGATCTGGAATTGATTTTAACAAGAGCATCCACTTCCCACATCCCATTTATGAGGGTGGACTCTGGAGCCAGAACATCTGAGTTTGAACTCCAATTTGTTACTTAACAGCTCTATGACTTGACCTCTCACTGAGGCTCAGTTTCCTCAACTGTAAAATGGGAGTACTAATGACTGCCTCATGGGGCTGCTAGGTGGATCAAATGGGTCAGAACAGAGCTTGGCACCTAGTAAGTGCTTTAGGTGTTTTTGTTGCTATTGTTACTGCTGTTGTTTCTATTAGTGGCCTCATCTTTAAGATGGTGTCACTTCCAGCTCTGGCATCCTAGGCTTCTACAACTTCAAGTCACAGTTCCAGCCCCAAGTGGCCAAGGGTATTTGGTATAGTCACTCAGCCCATCTGAGCTGCTCAAGTTACCTCTGTGTAAGGGAGATAAGAGTTACTGTCTTTCCCATCTTGCTGGAGAGGGAGAAGCAAGGCAAGTTTCTCAAGGGGAAAAAGAGAGAGAGAGAGAGGTCAAAGCCTCAAACAGCTGCTGAATGCTAGTATCAAGGGGACTTCAGTACTTCAAGTTCTTCTTAAACTCACCACGTCAAGTGCACAAGTGGTGGTGGTTGATCTCAAGACTCAAAGTCTGCCCATAATATATTTCAAACCTACCTGCAGCACAGTAAACAGATTGAGCCCTCTCACTCCTTCTGACAGAAAGATGCAAGGTTCAGGATATGTCAGGTTACCAGGATCTCTTTCAGAGCTAGGAAACTTCCCACTGGTCACGTGGGCAGAAAAGCCAAAGGATGGAGCTCCTTGGCTAGAAGACTCTCAGTCACAACTGTTATTGTACAATCCAATAGGAGATTGAAAAATGTTGGGAGTGATCAAAGAGAAAGAGCTTTGAAAACTCAGATGCTAGTTGTGTGACTTTCTAGCTCTGAACTTGGACAAGAGGTAACTGGGTATCTTAAAGCCTGATTCCTTATCTGTAGAATAGGGCTAATAACATTAATATTATTACCAAGATATAACATTAATATATATACTATTTTTTTTATTAGCAATAATCTTTCAAGATTGTTAGGACAAATTAGGTCTATTGCACATCTAATGTACTATATACTAAAATAGTATAATATATATCACACACCTGGCACAAATAGAAGATTCAGTAATAATCATTGTTGTTACTAATATTAACATGTCCATATTATTACAATTCTAGAGACCCTCTTCAAAATAACACTGGCCCAGCAGCTAGGACATGAGCATTCTAGTTTGTACACAAACCTGCTGAATGATTTCTTACAATACCTTTCACCTTTTTGTGCCTTCAGTCACACAAGGCTGAGAAGTTCTAGTTCTAACTCTGGGAGCAGCAGCTTCACCTTGGTCAAGTCACGAAACCATATCACAGTGTGGTAGACAATATAATGACCCAGCCCATCTCAGGGTGGGGTGGTTTTGAGTGGGAAACAGCTTTAGAAAGCATAAAGAAACAGTTAGGGAGAAGATTTCTTACCCATGCATGACTATTAGGAAAATATTGTGCAGAAAATGTCATGAAATTCTCTTCCCACCACACTTCCTGCCCATGGTCCAGTCTTTCTATCATCCCTTCCCAGGAGCACCCCCTTCTTTGTCCACACTACTGATCATAATAACGGCCTTTTGGTATCCCATGCCATGGTCTAGGTACTCTTGTTCCCATCTGAAAGATGGCAAGATGACATTCAGAAAAGTTAAGCAGTTTGCTCCAGGTCACATAGCTAGTAAGTGACAGACCTGGAAATTCCAAACCAGCCTTTTCTGCCTCCACAGCCTGTGCTTTGAACCGGCATAGTGTACTTAACAAGTTGGTGCAATTCCTTTCAGGTCCTAAAGAACCCTCATAGTAGTATTATCAGCAGCTGCCGCTCTCAGGATTAGTTATCTCTGATACTTACACAACTCTGCATGGCACAAATGAGAAAACAGAAGCTCCATGGCAGCGTTGTGACTTACCAGAGGCTCCTAAGCAGCCGCTGGTGACCACTGCCCGTGGGTCCTCACTCACAAGGCCACACTCTCTGCCTGCAGTGCTACGTCAACCTGCTCTTCTGGTACCAGTTTTTCTGTGGTTTTTCTGGCTCCACCATGATCGATTATTGGCAGATGATATTCTTCAATCTCTTCTTCACCTCCTTGCCTCCTCTCGTCTTTGGAGTCCTCGATAAAGACATCTCTGGAGAAACACTCCTGGCGTTGCCTGAGCTGTACAAGAGTGGCCAAAACTCTGAGGTAAGATGGAGAGGCCTCAGCTCCTCCCTGCCAGAGAAAGAGCACTGATCTGGGGTCAGGGGCATTGCACTCGGGTCACCACTTTGCCTCTTATCCCATGTGACCCAGTATCTCCACTCCCCATTCCTGGCCTGTTTCTCATTTGTTGTTGAGGGTGATGGACAAGACCAGTGGGTATTTTTCTTTTTAGTTATTTCTTAATTATATCACATGTTTAACATGGGATTGCCCTAGTTGCATGGGGAGAGGACATACAGAAAGATCCCATTGTCCTCAGCTGGCCCCTTTCTCCAGACCTTTGACAGAACTCCCCAAGGCTTGGGTTAGGAACCCCTGGGATTAAAAGCTAGTTTGCTCATCACGGGGTGAGGTGTTCACAAATGAAGGCTTCTACCTCATGTCGGGAAAGAAAGTTTAGAACTCAAGATTATACACAGTCTGGAATTTGCTGGTAGCCCATAGACTAAAGAAGGCCTAGGAAACCACCAGGATGATTTCCTAGAAGGCAAAAAGAGGTCACACCGACACCCTGAACGGTTTGGAGAAGTCAGACCGTGGGTACTCCAGGTGGTCAGACTGGCACAGACACAGCCCAGAGACTAGATGGAAGAGACAGACAGGGAACCTGACTGCCTTGAAGGAAGAGTTCTGGGAAAAGGAACATTGAAATGCATAAGCATACCTCTGTGCCTGGGAGAAAGGAGGGCCAAGCCAGATGTGGTGTTTGAGAGCTAGTAATATTTTGTGGACAGCCGACAAAGAACCAAGCCCAGTCCTAACCCAACAATGGGAGGAGAGCAACACAGCAACCCTAGCACATCAGGCAAGAGAGACGTGGTAATGGCACACATACACCCATAGCTCTTCTGATTTTTCTCCTCCCAGTGGTGTGCTAGATGTATAACGTATTCCTTGAGTATCTAACAGTAAGAAAAGTTAATGTAGCAAAAACAAACTGAAAACAGTTTCTTTTTTGAGGGAAGGCAGGAAGAGGGAAGCAAAAATGAGAACACTTGTCTCTGAAGCCATTGAGCCCTGTCTCTTGGGAATCTGTGATCCTGGACTGTGATGGAGAGCTCCCTCTCCATCAGATGTTATGTAGAAACCTTAGAATCTCTAAACTTACCAAGTGTGTATTAGCGCTAGTAACGTGATAATGAATGGTAGTTATTTTTTTTTAAAGATTTTATTTATTTATTAGAGAGAGAGAGAAACAGCATGAGAGGGGGCAGGGTCAGAGGGAGAAGAAGGCTCCCTGCTAAGCCGGGAGCCCGAGGTGGGACTCGATCCCAGGACTCCAGGATCATGACCTGAGCCAAAGACAGTTGCTTAACCAACTGAGCCACCCAGGCGCCCTGAATGGTAGTTATTAATAACTGAGCACTTACTGGGTACTAAAGCACAATTGTATTTAGATTTCTCAAAACCCAATGAGATAGTTGGTGTTGTTTTTATCCTTTTTGTGGAAGAAGAACCAGTTATCAAAGCAGCTTAGTGACTGTCACAAGGTCATACAGTTAGTGGCAGAGCTGGGACTTGAACTAAGGTCTGTCATCCCCAGATCTATGCTCTTAATTTTTCCATTCTGTTGCCTCTAAGAACACTGTAAATACCATATTTTCTGTCCAGGTAGCACAAGAAAGTTGCTTACAAAGAATAGAGGCTTTCTTTGAGGGGGGTTGATGTGTTCTTTCCCGGCAGTGCTACAACCCGATGACTTTCTGGATTTCCATAGTGGATGCATTCTACCAGAGCCTTGTCTGTTTCTTCATTCCATACCTGGTAAGTTCTATAATCCCATTCTAACCACACAAATCACAGAGTGGAACTGGTCCTGTTAATATGAAATCCTAGACTAGTAGTGTCTTTCTGGACACTGCAGCACAGAGGCTCCAAGCAGGTAGTCTGCAGACTACATCCAACTCAGAGTATTTGAAAACATCTTAATTTCTGCCAGCTTTTGAAAAACTGGAAGCTATCATTACACTGGGTCATTTTTCCCACATGGCAAAAATCCAGAATTGACTCACAGCCCTGTTTAGATGGGGTGCATGTTCTCCAGTTTGCCATGGTCCCTACCACTCCCTTTTGTCTTATACCTAGTCTTCTACACTCATTTACCATTTCTTACTTGAACACTGAGGGTATTTGATTTATATTTAGATTTGTGATTCCAAGGTCGAGGCAGCATGCATTCAGGCAGTAAGTTCTGCTAATAAGGGATACTACATTATCTGAAAGCAAGGGATACCAGCCCCATCTCAATTTAGTTCCCAGTTTAAAGAGTGGGAATTGAGATAGTGAAGTATAGCTCTATTTCTCCTGGATAGGGAACCAGAAAGTGGGGCAAGTGCAAAACTGTGGTGTCTACCCCACCTCACATTCTTTTGCAGTTAGCAACAAGATGGGTCAAGGAGGCAGTTATTTTGTGCTTCATTTGAATTTCCTGTTTTACAATACCTTCCTTCTCCAGGGCTCTGCTTGCCTTTCCTGATTCATTTTTTGCCCCCGCTCTGTGCTCAACAAACCTACCGTCTAGGCTTATTTGAACTTTTCACCCTCAAGTTCTCACCTTTGCCTGGTCTGCCTTTCCTCTCTCTTTTCAAGAGATTAACTCCTCTTATTACGGTCTCAGCTGATTTTCTTCTTTTCTGTACCCCCGGGGTATTTTGTATACCTTGTACCATTGTATGATTTATCCCCTTAATTGTACCACATTTTCCCTGCCTAGTAGACTACAAACTCCTTGAAGGTGGACACAGAAGTATCTTCAGCAGTTTTCATTGTGCTTGCTGGTTGCCCAATAAATTCTTTGTTCATTCATTCCACAATGTTCTGGAATAACCATCATGTCTTCTGCCACAAATGTGTTTCCAAAGAATTTAGCCCTATTAACTCACTCCTCATCTTGTCTGTTCCTTGGGGCAGTTCCCCATGGATGGCAGCTGCATATCTTCTCCTCATTCCTTCCCCTTCCATGACACCTACCTTGAATCCCAGGGCATATCTAATAATGCCTGTTTTTTCCTCCTCTGCAGACCTACAAAGATTCTGATATTGATGTCTTTACCTTTGGGACACCCATCAATACCATCTCCCTCACCACAATCCTCTTGCACCAGGCGATGGAAATGAAGACCTGGGTAAGTACCTCAGAACCCCTTTGACCTAAAAAATTTCAGTTGTTTTACTCTGTATCATTGATCCACTCCATAAGTCAAGCAGATAGTTTATGGTTTCATATGGTTTCACTCATATGTGGAATATAAGGAATAGCACGGAGGACCACAGAGGAAGAGAGGGAAACCTGAATGGGAAGAAATCAGAGAGGGATACAAACCATGAGAGACTCCGGACTCCAGGAACCAAACTGACGGTTATGGGGGGGTTGGAGGCGGGTAACAGCATGATGGGTATTAAGGAGGGTACGTGTGGTGGTAAGCACTGGGTGTTATATGCAACTAATGAATCGTTGAACACTACATCAAAAACTAATGATGTACTGTAGGATGACTAACTGAACATAATAAAAAATAATAATAAATAAATAACTACTGAACTCCTGTGTCCCACTTGTACAGGGATGAGACAGGTGTAAAAGATAAAGTCCCTCACCTCAACTTGCTTATCATCAATCCAGGATTATAAAACTAAGATCTATAAAACCATGAGATAATTTGTTGCAAAAATAGGTATTTTTGTTAAAAACTTTTGGGGTATTTCAGAGATGAGGAAAACAGTAGGCTGACCATACTTGAGGCTGTGTTAGGGAGGTATATGCTCTCCATTTAATTTCAGGATAAAAGAAGGCTACCTTCATGTAAACACATCTCAAGCATGTCCAGATATCACATTTCAGTATCTAAGAAGGCAATGACAGCTTTCTCATTAAATTCTTGTAGTCAGTGATAATTATAAAAACAAAAAGCTTAAAATCATATACCAGGTACCTATTTATATGATTTCTAATTTATTATCTTATTTAACTTCCCAGAGCACTTTGTGGATTTTGGGGGGTGGGGTTAGTCTTATACAGTGCTGTAAGTCAATTATACCTCAATAAGTTTAAGGTATACAGGATAATCACTTGATATACATATATTACAAAATAATGGATGTTAACTAAATTAGATCAGCCTATGATGTGAGAGCTAGTAAGAGCCACCCAAGGAAACTTCCAGATCACAGACACCCTCTATTCCAGGTCATGCCAAAGACAAATAAAACAAAGTGATAAAACCAAAAAGATATAGCCAAGCTTAAGTACAGGATAAATTTCTTCAAGAAGCACCAGCAGCAGAAGAGGCTGAAAAACAATGAGACGGGAGGAGGAGGTACTGGACTGGCTCAAACTGAAGGCTTTCCCAGAATCCAGGACAAGAAACTGACTGTGGCTGTAGGGAGTCTGGTTCCTATGGAGTAAGGAAGATTGGAGCCCTGTTTACTGCTAGGTTCTAGGTCTGGGCTAGAGTTGCCCACTCAAGAAAGCAAGCTGAAGAAAAGTTGACAAGGACATGCTATTTGGAATTACAGTTTTATCAGAAGCCATGAGGAAGGTAGATAAGAGTCAAAGACACAATTTTAATATTGGGAACTGAGCCAAGCTAAGGAAACATTTAGAACTCTTCAAAATGAACAATTTTGTAATTGAAATTAAAAATGCAGGGGCACCTGGGTGGCTCAGTCGTCAAGCGTCTGCCTTCAGCTCAGGTCATGATCCCAGGGTCCTGGGATTGAGCCCCACATCAGGCTCCCTGCTCCGCGGGAAGCCTGCTTCTCCCTCTCCCACACCCCTGCTTGTGTTCCCTCTCTCACTGTGTCTCTCTCTGTCAAATAAATTTAAAAAATGCAATTTGTGAGATCCACTCAAGATCAGACTCTGGCAAATAGTAAACTACCAAATTGGAAGATATTATTGGGAGCTCATCTGGAATGCACACAAATGTGATAAAATAATTCAAAGGAATAATAGCTAGAATAAATGGCTCCAGCATCCACATAATAGGGGTCATAGAAGAAGGGAAAAAAATGGTAGAGAAACAGTATCTGAAGAGATAATCATTGAGAAAGAAAATTAATCAAAATAAATCTGAACAAATCACCTGGATATATCATAGTGAAACTATATAGTGTACAAGAGACAATCTTAAAGTCTACCAGAGGCTATGGACAACTTACTTGAAAAGGAATAGCAGTTAAACTGAGAAAACAATAGAAGCTAGAAGACAATGGAGTAATTATCTTCAAAGACCTGAGGGGAAATAACAGTTACACATCACTTAAAACCAGGGCAAAATAAATGACATTTTCAAATAAACAGACATTATAAGGTTTGCTACTCCCAGACCCTCAGCAAAAAAAGAAACATACTTCTGAAAGAACATAAAAGCCAAAACTGTAAGAAAAAACATCATGGTAAGAAAGGACTGTTCAATAGGTAATTTATGCTAAATTCATCATTAATAGGAAGAGAATAGAAATATGCATTTAACTGTCAATTTTTCCATAAAAGTCCATATTTATTTAGTGTGTCTCAAAACTTAAGGTCTCTTAATACTTGAAAACATATCTTCAAAACTTAAGGTTTAATAATAAAGGAATGGAAAGAAATAAGAGGAATATAGGAAACTATCAATTCTGCAGGATGTAGGAAAGATAAATAAGGGCAAAGAAAAATGATGGCCAAAAAACTCCACAAAATAAGATGTTCAGAATAAATCTATCAGTATTCATAATAAATGTTAATGGATTTAATTCACCTATTAAAAGCAAAAATTATCAGATTGGATTTTTTTGTCCAGTAAATATAAGGACAAATAGACAAATTCACAATTGTAGTGTGAGATTTATATACAACTCTATCAGAAACAGATCAAATAGAAATGATATAGAAGCCTGGAATAAATTATCACATTTGATCTAATGTATTAGTAAACATGCATCTTTTCAAAAACACACAGACCATATACCAAAAATTAAAAGAAAAAGACCAAATTCTGAATTCTTACAGGAATTTGAAAGAATCATGATCATCCTTTCTGACAATGCATTTAAATTAAAAACAAGCAATAAAAAGATAGTCAAACAAACCTAACATGGTTGGAAGTTTCAAAATGTACTTCTAAATAACTCATGAGGTCAAGAGTAAATCATCATGGGAATTACTGCTGAATGACTATAAAAATACCATATATGCAAACTTGTGGGATGAAGCTAATCCTTTTAATTAAAAAGCAAAAAGTTAAAAAACAAGAATTTGATTCAAGGAACTTAAAAAATTATCATGTAAATCTAAAGAGAAAAATCAAGGAAACAATAGAAAGGATCAATAAAACCAAAACTGAGTTCCTCAAGACCCTAATAACAACTAATCTCTGTTACTCAGCCATAAAAAGAAGAATGAAATCATGCCATTTACAGCAACATGGATGGGATCTAGAGAGTATATGCTAAGCGAATATGTCAGAGAAAGACAAATACCACTCTTATGTGGAATTTAAGAAATAAACAAGCAAAAAGAAAGGCAAACCAAGAAACAGACTCTTAACTATAGAGAACAAACTGATGGTTACCAGAGGGGAAGTGGGTGGGGGATGGGTTAAATAGGTGATAAGGATTAAGGGGTGCACTTGTTCTGATGAGCACTGGATATTGTATGGACTTCTTACATCACTATATCGTACACCTGAAACTAATATGGTACTGTATGTTAACTGGAATTTTAACTAAAAAAAAAAAAAATCTAATCTCTGACAAAACCGATCCAAGAAAAGACACCAGAAAAGACCACAGAAATATGAAAAAGACTGATAATTATGGATATCAATTTTTTAAGTATTTTTTGAAAATTTAAAACAAGTTGATAATTTCTTTAAATATAAAATCTACCAAAACATAGCCAAGGTCATTCAGCAAACCTGAATAAACCAGTCACCATTAAAGAAATTAGCTAAAATAATCCTGATACCAAAATAGGTATAGACAGTTCAAGGAAAGAAAATTATAGAGCAATCTCACTAAATGAACAGAGATATAAAAATTCTAAACAAATTAACTCAGCAGTGTGTGAAAGATAATAAAGCCCAACGAAGGAACTTTCATATTCTGGTAGTAGACCACAAACTATAAGCTGATGCCACCACTCTGGAGAGCAATTTGAAAATAGCTGGAGGAGTTTAAGTACTCATCTGCTATGACACAATTCCACTTTTTTTTTTTTTTAAAGATTTTACTTATTTATTTGACAGAGAGAGAGATAGCTAGAGAGGAAACACAAGCAGGGGGAGTGGGAGAGGGAGAAGCAGGCTTCCCGCAGAGCAGGGTGCCCGATGTGGGGCTCGATCCCAGGACCCCGGGACCATGACCGGAGCCGAAGGCAGACGCCCAACAACTGAGCCACCCAGGCGCCCCACTGAGCCACCCAGGCGCCCCGACACAATTCCACTTTTAAGTATGATGCACCCTGGAAATATTCTTGCATGTGTTATATACAGAGACGTGTTCAAGAATGCTTGTTATAGTATTGTTCTATAGGGAAAAAATAAAGGAAAAAAATAAAGGAAAAAGGTTAAGTGTTCATCAACAGGAAACTAAATAAATTGTGGCATATTCATATACTAGAACAGTTAAAATAAATAACCAAAGCCAGATCTATCAACATAGATGGAACTCCAAAGCATTAGGTCTAGTGAAAAAAGTTAAAGGATTAAAGAAGCATTCATAAACACGTATGTATAAAATATGCATAAGAATGATGAACCACCGAATTTATGTTCAAGACTAAAGAGAAAACATTTGCAAGAGAATCATGGGTGCTTTAATTGTATATGTTAACTTTTTAATAATAATTGGAGGAAATATGACAGTTAAAATTGATAAAGCTGGATGTTGGGTATATGAGGTATACTATCTGTATGCTTGAAATATTTTATGATTTAATTCCATTAAAAAAAAAAAAAACTAACCCAAGATATTTCCCAAGAGGAATTCTACTCTCTATGAACCTCTTAACCACTAGATTTTTAACCTTTCAGAAGGCCCTGAAAAGTATAATTTTACATGGGTGATGAATTAAAGATTCTGTATCTTCATTGGTCACTCAGCCCTTTCTCCCAACACTGCATCCATCTGCTTTCAGAGAGGGGACCTGTTCCTTTCACCATTATTCAGCATTATTAACCCACCCAATGCATTTCTAGACCAGCTAAACCAGTAGTTACTTGTAATTTCTGGTGCTTTTGGAAAAAGAGTCAGTTACTAAAATCATTATGAAAAAGTATATTTCACTTTTGAAAGTACTTGAAGCAAGACAGTCTATTTCCTGGGTAGAAATCTAACATGAATTTGAGTAACTGTCAGTTTTCACAGCTTCCACCAAAGCAACTAAAAAAAATTAGCTAACTGCTTTCTTCTTCAGGATTGGGGCTGGATTATTCAGATCACCTCTCCCACTGAAAACTAAAAATAAAAACAAAAAACTTCTTCAAAAGCATAAAAGAGCTGACAGAATAGTAAAGACAAAAACCTCTGAGAAAGGGGGATTCTAGAGAAAGAGCCAAAACCTGTTTCCTTGAGGATGTTTGCAACCCTGCCCAAAAAGAACTTTGTTTCTGGGCAGCTTGACTGAGCAAAATATTCAGAAATCAAACCCAGACACCCAAGGCAGGAGTCTAATAAGAGCCCACATTACATTAGGATCCCAAAGCTATACCTCAGGGTGAGGCTACACCCAAAATGGACCTGCCTGTTCAACCTCCCCAGCAGGTACTGCAGGGATTATTTCCATTGTGAGCAAAGCAGGGAGAATCAATATAAAGGACCTGTCCTAGGAAACGGACCATGGGCTGGCCTCATACCTATTTGCAGCCCAGGTTTGTATCACATTGGTGAGCCAAATTTTGATGTATGAGGTCAGTTTAAAGTGACCCAAGACTGACAGTTGCCAAGGACATTGCAAAATAAACACACCTTCTCTAGAGAAAGGTATCTCATCCTATGCCTCAAAATTGTTCCTACCAACTTTTCAAGGGGCTATGGGCCTCACATATTCAAAAATAACCAACTCTCAAAGAAACAAAAACCCATTAGTGAGGTTTTTAAAAAAATCAGAAACACATATTTCAGGTGTTGGTATTATCAGATATAAATTACAGAACATCTATGTTTAAGCTTTAAAATATCTGCAGGGATTGATAAACTATATAAAGCAATCTAGCAAATTTGAAAAGAGACCAAATAAAACTTTTAAAAATAAAATACAGTAGCTGGCTTAACAAAAAAATTAGACAAAACTGAAGGAGAGAATTATTGAATTGGTCAAAAGTAATTATACAGAATACAAAACAGAAGAAAAATAATGAAAATTATGGAAAAGGTATAAAATATATAGAAGATAGGGTGGTATCTAAAAAGGTCTAACATACATTTTGATCAGAGTCTAAGAAGTAAAGGAGAGGGGCACCAGTGTGGCTCAGTCAATTAAGCATCTGCCTTCGGCTCAGGTCATGATCCCAGGATCCTGGGATCAAGCCCTGCATCGGGCTCCCTGTTCTGCAGGGAACTTGCTTCTCTCTCTCCCTCTGCCTGCCGCTCTGCCTGCTGGTGCTCTCCTCTAGCTCTCTGCCAAATAAATAACATCTTAAAAAAAAAAAAGTAAAGGAGAGAGAAAATGAGACAGAGGTAATAGTTGAAAAGATAGTGACTTAAGAATTTTGCAGAAATGATGAAAGACATCAACCCACAGATTCTAGATCAGCAAAACCCAACCAAGATAAATAAAAAGAAATACATATTTATCATAAAGAAACTACAGAATACTAAAGACAAAAACCATAAAAGTAGCCAGATTTTGGGGTGCTTGGGTGGTTCAGTCAGTTGAGCATCCGACTCCTGATCTCAGCTCAGACCTTGATCTCAGGGTCATGAGTTCAAGCCCTGCAATGGGCTTCATGCTGGGCATAGAGCATACTTAGAAAAAAAAATTGCCAGATTTTAAGAGATAAACATTTCTTTCTAAGGAACAACAGGTAAGAAATGTCTCAAAAGCAACAACAAAAGACAATGGACTGCTATTTTAAATAGGCTTAAAAAAACTGCCAAACAAGAATTCTATATCCATCAAAAATGTCTTTCAAGAATGAGAATGAAATAAAGCATCAGAATAGATCACCAGCAGATTTCCACTAAAGGCAATTCTAAAGAATGTACTTAAAGCAAAAGGAAAAAAAAATCTCAGATGGAAGGTCCAAGATGCAAGAAGGAATGAAGGTACAGAAAATGGTAAACATCAAGTGAATTTTAACAAATATTGGTGATATTCAACTATAATAATGATTTGTCTGCTTTAAAAGATGATTGAATTAAAATATGCAGTAGCAATAAGATTTAAGTCAGCAGGGAAGTAAACAGTTAAAGCGCTCTAAAGCCCTTGTATGATTCAGGAGTAGGGAAAAGTAGTTACATACTTTAGACTGTGGTAAGTTAAGATTGCTTATTATCATTTATTGAGTAATCATTGAAAGAATAGAAATGGAGTGTGTAACTTTCAAACCAGTAAAGGGAAAAAATGAAATTGTACAAAATACTAAGTTTAAAAGAGGATAAGAGTGGGTAAAAGAACACAAAACAGGACAAAATAAGATCAAACAACAGAACACTGTACTGCTTTGAACATGAATAAACTGCAGCCACATGTGGAAAAAATGAATTCCTCACACCAAATAGGGTTCTATTTATCTAACATTTAAAAAACAGAGTACATAGGCGGTGAGACAGAATCTCTAGGGGCTCTTTGGGTATGTATGTTCAAATTCTGGATGAGAGCAGCATGGGTGTTTGCTTTCTAATGCTCCATTAACCTGCCCCACAAAAAAAAATGTTTAAAACAAAGTTAGTCAAATGCCACGATTGCACTGCCCCCTGATCTAAGCTATAGTTTCAACAGTGTTTACTTCTCGTTTCCTTCCACAGACCATTATCCACGGGCTTGTTCTTGTAGGCAGCTTCCTGATGTACTTTGTGGTATCCCTTGTTTACAATGCCACCTGCGTCAACTGCAACAGTCCCACCAATCCCTATTGGGTGATGGAAGGCCAGCTCTCAGACCCCACTTTCTACCTCGTCTGTTTCCTCACACCGGTCATGGCTCTTCTCCCAAGGTTTGAGCACTGGGGTTGTTTTCTACCTAGAACCACCAATGCCCCCTTAATAAGCTATTTTCATAAGCCAAGAGTCAGGAGTTTGATTCCTGCTGGGAACCTTGAGGCTGTTGTTTCAAAGACAGGGTATTAGGTCAAAGAGAAAAATGAATGAGAAGGCAAATAACATGGACTGTCATCCCAGGTCAGCCACAGAGTAGCAAAGTCACCAACTGGCATGGCCTAAGTTGTGACATCTGTAAAATGATAATTCCTGCCCTCCTGCTTTACAAATTGTGTTGTGTGTAAGGGATCATTTTGAAAAGGTCGGTGGTCCTTTATTAGCCCAGGAGTCTCCGAACTCTAATAATTACAGGCCCAGGCACACAACTGCAGCAAACCAGGTGTAGTACAGACATGGGGAGAAAGACCTTCTCAGCTTCACCCCATCATTGCCACCAGAAAAGATCAAGTCTTAGCATTGCAGACCTTCAGATTTCTTACAGAAATTCAAATTTTGCATGAAATAGCCAACTTTTTAATATTATTCAAATTTATTACACACAAAAAAATGTGTATTAGCCAAATAAATCATTCCTGCCCAAGGACTATTTCTAACATTTCTATCCTAAACCTTCTGCATTTGACTTTTCCAAAAGAATAGCAACAATAATGCCTTGCATTTCCTTGAAGCTCTTGCCACACACTATCTAGCACTTTGTTTTGCTTTTGCCATCACCTAGAATTTAGGCAGAGCTATAGTTCTGGTACCACTTGCTCATGGGACAGCTAAGTCGCAAGAAGGACCACGTGTCCACAAGTCCACCACAAATCACAGTGGGAGCTGGATTCTCCCAATTCAGTGGCCTGTGTTCTATTCTGCAGCCCACACTCTAGTTAGAACAACAGTCAGTGAACTTGAGCATGTACCTGCGGGCAGGACTTAGCCCCTCTCCATCCTTAAGATCCCACCACTCTGAACATTGAAATTCAGCCGCCTTATCATCATAAGCTGTGGTAAACAGACTATCTCAACATTGCATAGAACTTTTTCTAATCCAAAATTAGAGAGCCATAGCCAGTCATACTTCCTTTAATAAATGTGGGAGCTTGCTTAACCTAGATTGGTCTCCATTTCCTTGTCCTAAGCCAGCTCAGAACCTTGACCTCTGATTCAAGGTTGGAGGCTGAAGATACCTACATGGCAAACACAGATATCAGTTGTATTCTAAGTATGCTCTATGTGCATGGCCTCCCTGCTTGGCCCCTGCTGGGCTCTACAGCCTCATCCCTCCCTCAACTCCCTACTTCAAACTTCCGGCTCCACACTACCAAGCTTCTTGTACTTCTCTGAAAGCCCATGCCTTCTCACCTTCCTGCCCTTATTCATGCTTTTCCTCCTATTTGGAATACACTTTCTATTACCAAACCTCATCCTTTGACATTTCAGGCATGACCAATTCAACCCTTCCATGATTTCACCTACCTTCCTCAAGTGGAAATATGTCCCCCTCTCTTACGTGTTCCCATCACCTGGGTTTGTCTTTGTCACTGCCTTTAGCCATTTGTTATAAATCGTCTATCTCTGACCATTAACTCCTGGACAGAAGGTATCCTCCTTACCTTTATATAACCAAAACAGCACAGTTCCTGTCACATAGGCTGCATTCTGAGATAAGTGAGCAATAGACGTTAGAAGAACAGAAAGGGGAATAAAACAGGACCCTTGTTCTCAAGAAGCCTGCAATCCAATAGACAATTCAGATATAACTTTGACCATAAGACAGGGGAAAGTGACTAGTATTGAAAGAGGGCCTTGAGTGAAGAACAGGAAGCAATTAAGAACAAGTACAAGCCTCAGAGGACATATTGCCCACCCCACCCCTTCTTCTGCCCAATCCCTTGGGAGAGACCATGAAGACTGTGCTCTCATTGGAAAAGGGCATCAAACTGTGGGTTAAGTATTTTTGTTCACACTTTTGGGTTAAACACAGTTATCACCACAAGCCAAGGACTGAGCTCCCCTGTTCTGTATCATATTTAGGGTATGGAAAGAAAATTATCAGCCTATATTCTTTGTCTTACCCTTGGCTGGAAAACACCTCTTAGAGCCAAAACCAACCAGTTTGATGAGGATATTTGAAAAGTATGAAGACTGCTGACACCTGCTTGAAAAGACAAGCCTTCAACATTACCGCTTGTTATAACAGATAAGGGACAAGTTAGGAAAAAGTTAACAAATATTTGCTTGCTAATTACCATAGCACATAAGTTAAATCTCTGCTTATTCTTTATCATCATAAAGTTGCATTTCTGCTTAATGTTGTTTACTAAGAAAAGCAGACATTTCCTCTGATAGAGAAAATATTATTTTAATAGTTCCAAGGACTGTAGACTTATAACCTTGGAACAATAAATGTTTCATATAGAAATCTACATGATAGAATGCTTGCCACAGAAAACTACTCATTCACTTAAAGTTGTAAGCTATATTTATCATAATGGAGATTGATTTCACTCACCAAGCTTGTGATAATTAACCCACTAGCTGTGACCTCACTTATCTTGGTCTAATTAATTCAAGCAGTATAAGAGAATTGTACAGATTTTCTTAAACTAGGAACATGTAAATTATTTTACAGATAAAACAAAAGAAACTAGTGCACTAAGTTTACAACACAAAGCAGCCTCTTAATTAGCTATAAGGGAGGATAACTGTCCTTGAACACTCTTTCCTTGGCTTCGGTAACACAACACTCTGTTGGTCTTTCTCCTACTTCTTTGTTTCCTTTGCTGGTTCGTGTTCTTGACATAGTGGATGTCTACCCTTGGTCTTAGGTTCTTCTGTCTTCTAACTTTATATTCTCTCCATAGACATAGCAACCACTATTGTGAAGTTAAATATCATTTTTCACAGACGAATCTCCAATATAAATTCCCAGGCCAGTCTCTCTTCTGAATTCCAGATACATCTTTCTAACTACCTATCATCACTGCCACTAGGCACGTTTAGTCTGAGGAAACAGAGACATCTGTAATTTAATTCATGATCCATCCTCTATCAGCACCACCATCAAAGAAACTTAAGTCTCTTTCAGAGTTCTCTCCATCAAATGTTACCCACTTAGGACCAGGACAGACCCCTAGGATCCTTAATACCACCTACCACCCCACATCTGACTTGTCATGAAAACCAGATGGGTTTATCCCCTATGTATTTCTCAAATCCATCTCTTATTTCTATTTCTAATCTTTTTACCCCAAATTACTCTAGCAGTCTCCCAATGGGTTTGCTCTAACCCATTATCATTGTGTCAAAGTGTAATCTTGTCATCATCTGTTTATGTCTCGCCACCCCGCCCCCAAAAGAGCTTCCCAAGGCCATCACAGTAAAGCACAAAAACCAAGATCTGGCCACAGTCCCTGCCTGCTCTGGCCCTACCAACCCCTTCTGTCTCATATTTCCCCATTCTTGTCCTCACTTTCCATACTGCAGCCATTGTGCCCAGGATTTTGTTCTCATCCCCTCTTTGCCTGATTACCTCCTATGCATCTCTCAGTCCTCAGCTTAAATGTTTCCTTCTCAAGGAAGGTCTCTCACACCAGATCAGGTCTTTGACACTTTTCATTGCTCTCTCCATTTATAAGTCTATTTATGTGCTACATGAAAGCAAGAACCTTGTCTTGCTCACAGTTTAATCCCTTTGGGCCTGGCCTATTGTAGGGACTTTACAGGTATTTGTTAAATAAATTGATGGAGAAAGGAAAGTGATAGCTTGGGGAAAAGGCTTAAACTGAGAAAATTCAAATTTCCAAGAAATTGAATCTTTCCTGAAACATATACATGGCCACCTGTACTGCCTCACTGGGTGAGATGAGAAAGAATTGGGGAAAATTTATCTGATTCCATGGGACCTACTGTTGTCTTCAGAAACCCCTTGCCCCTGAGGTCACCCTAAAGCTTTTAGACAATAGTGGAAGGATGGAGCCTTTCTATAAGGCTTTAGAAATAAAACTTTTTAAAGGATTATTTTTGAAAAAAACCATGAGTGTTCTCCTGACTGATTTAAGTACATTTTAGGTTAAGAAATCAACACCAAAAGGGGGAACGTGAGTTGTCCAGTATCACAAGATGGTGTAATGGTGTGATTCTTTCTCCATACACCACATAGTTTTATTCACTTCCTCACTCCTTCCTTCCCTAAACTTGGAATAGAGAAAAGATTCTAAACAAAGAGACTCCCAGAGTCCACATTCAACTTGGCAGGGACAAAGGAACACTTGAGTCGATCATCAGGGAGGTCAATTAACTTCTCTGGAGACCCTGGGAAACCCTTCTTGTCACTTATAGTGATAATACAGTGATGCTGTCAAGCCAGCCCATAGATTCAGGGGAAAAGTTTGTATTTAGAAACTACTAATTAATTAGTAATTAATAAAAAATTAATAAGTTCCACAAAGGGTTGACATTACAAATCAAGTACATTTGCCTGAATTAGAATAGTCCAGAAATAGAAATGGACCACATGTACATAGTGGGTAAAAGCCTTGGGATCCAGAGTGCTTGGTTCTGATCACAGCTCCATTACTGTGAGACTCTGGACAAATCACTTAATCCCTTGGTGCCTCAGTTTCATCATCTGCACACAGGGGGAAACAAAAGTACAGACTGCCCAAGATTGTTGGAAGAATGAAATGAGTTAATGTCTAAAGCATTTAGGATAGCTTGGATACATAATAAATGTTAGCTGTTATGTTCTGTTATTGTTGAACTCCCCATTACCAGAGGTGCCCAGGCCTAGATTTGATAGCCAACAGTCAGGGACATAACAAAGAGGATCTTGCCCTGTGTGGGGAATTCGATTCTAAGGCCCTTTCCAATGCTGAAATTCAAGAAGTCCACAAAAAACAAGTACTTTTATTCTGTTATTTCCTACCAGGTACTTTTTCCTATCTCTACAAGGGACTTACGGGAAGTCTCTGATCTTAAAAGCTCAGAAAATCGACAAACTCCCCACAGACAAAAGAGACCTAGAAATGCAGAGTTGGAGAAGTAGACAGAGGCCTGTCCCTATTCCTGGAAAGGCTCAGCACACCCACCATCCAGTGCCACCTGTCCCAGAACGAGACTTCAGAGCCAGCACCCCAAAGAGCTCTAGCCCTCCCAAGCGGAAGTACAAGGAGGACTGGATGCTGCATGGAGAGAAATGCAGCAGAGACCATCTGAAGGATCAACCATGCCCAGGGGACTCCTCAGCTAAACTCTCATCCAGGGAATACCCGCTTCTGGGGCCTAGTAGGACAATGGCTTCAGGAGCCTACTCAAATGGACAGATTGATGAGTACAGGCCCTCAAGCAGGGGCAGTCATCGCCGATCCCAGAGTTCGCTGACCATATGAATGGCCTGCAGAAATCTCTACAAACTCAGAGGAAGCCACCCAATCAATGGCCTAATTAACCCCTGACTCTTCCTCTTCATGGAGGAAAGGACGTGCCAGATTTATTTGCTCCTAACCAGGCTTGACTTCCTTGGAGAAAATGCTGGCCCCAAGGGCTTTGACAAAGGACTGGAAACCAGTCAACCTCTACCTTTCTCCTGCTGCCAGGCAGCATATAATGCAAACAAAAATTTTATAAGGAAGCTATGTTTCTAATGCATTGAGTTTTAAAATTCTTTAGCCCAGAGACATTCTTGTGACCTTCCAAGTAAGTAGAACAAATGGCTAACACAACTGGGCCATAATTTTCCAAGATTCCAAGAGATATATCTACCCAGGCAATCTCTCAGGATATGGAAGTTTCTGGGCTTGTCAAGTCATCACCTCATCTTATTGTGCCAAGAGTTAAAGTTTCAGAAGAGACCCATATACACAGGTACTTCTTCTTGAGTGTATTGCAGTGGTAATTATGTCAGGTTTAACATTTTCATTCATAGAGAATTGGTTGCTTCCTGTCTCTAAGCCAAAGAGAACCATATCTAAAGATTAGATTTGAACTCAGTGTCACAGACACTTTTGAAAATTGTAGATCCATAGCTAGTGTAAGAGTCAACAACAACATAAGCATGCTAAAGCAAATGGGTGCACTGGAAATCCCAAGCTTTAGCTAATGGACCATATGTCCACAGTCTATACCAAGAGGATAGGAGCAGTACTCTTTTTTTAAAACTATTTATTTTTAAATAGAAGTACTCATCCTTATCCAGCTCTAAGACTTATAGACCTTAATACAGCTGCACCCAGAATAAACCTGTATGATAGAGCAACTCTCAGCCCAAACAAGGACACCTCAAAGGATAGAGCCAATATTAAACCCTATCATTAAGCTTATCCCAGATTATTACCAGCTGGAAGACACTGGCCCATGCTTCAGTTACATTAGGGAGAGTCAGAGGAAGTCTCATTTCAGAGGTTAAAGGATTATGCAAACTTCTTATCCCTAGAGGTTACAAATGCCAAAATGTAAAAGTGCTCAAAATAGTGTTGAAATGAAAGAATGGATGATAGAATTCCAAGAAGCTATCAAGAGAATTCAGGTCTATTATGGACAAGGATGGTGTATCTCTAGTCTTTAAGATAAGTCAGAGAAGGCTACTGAAACCTCTCCTCCTTAAGGTAGTACCTATATATTAAGCAAAATCCCTGTATATTAAGGATGGATGCAACATGTGTGACAAGTCTTTGAGCCTGAGTCATAGCCACCCCACAATGTTGACTTGAGTAACTTCTCAGCAAAGATGCACAAAAAGATCTCAACAATTAAATTGGCAAATGACAGACAGCTCATCCTCTGACCATCCTGCTGACAAACCTGAACTGGAGGGACCATTTGAAGCATTGTGTCCCTGGAAGCAATACACTGGATCTCTTTTACTGTCTATGCCACATAATGATGCCAATAATGGCCAACAGGATAATTCTACATGCTGATTGCTAGAGAAGGAGCAGGTGAACACAGCAGACAGAGCAGTAATGATAGGAATTGTTCCAAATGAGTGGTTTGAGCCAAAACTTGGATCATGGGGTCCTCACGTTCCCCATTTGATTCCTGCCCACTCCTGCAAGCCATACTGAGAGAGTTAGGATGTTCCAGAGAAGAACAGAGTAGTGGGAAGAACACTGGCCTCAGGAGATCTGGGTTTGAGTCTTTGCTTCTGTACTCTCTAGGAGCCAGGAGCCTTGAAGCAAGATGCCATACCTGCAAATTAGGTTAAAACTGCTCTACCTTCCAGGCTTGGCATAAGGATCAAGTCAAAAATACACAGGGGATGTGCAAACCCTTTGAGAGCTGTAACACCCTCAGTAGTAACACAGGGATTTCTATTTCAGAGCTAAGGGGAAACAAGGTGATGGGAAACTTGTGAAAATGACCACTGTACCTAGATGCTAAACCATACCCAACATTGTGATGTTGTTCTCTTTCTTGCATGACCAACCATCCCAGTTTGCCTGGGGTTTTCCAAGTTTTAGCACTGAAGGGCCCACATCCTAGGAAATCCCTCAGTCCTGGGCCACCTGAGACAGCTTGTCACCTACTCTTGCTGCCCTTTGAAACCAAACCAACTGTGACCATCCAACATGCCATCTTAAGGGAAAAGGTTATAACAACTTTTCCTATAACATTATGCTAATCATTGTACTTAGTACATTTTTATACATTTATGACCTTTTACTGATTGACTGGAAATGAGTTATCCTTTATTAGAAAAAAATAAACATTGTTTTCCATAATTGCCTGCAGTTCTGAGTACCCTCTCATCCATCCATCCTTCTTTGCATTCATTCATTTATTCAGTAGTCTGTCCATCCATTTATCTATCCAATAAACTTCTGTTAAGCCCCTACTGGATGCCTGGTAATATGCTATGGGCTTTGAGGAATTCAGTTCCTGTCTTTAAAGAAGCTCATACCTTGTCAGACATAGAGTGTCAGGAACATGTTTGATCCAACATGAGAGTGTGACACAAACCAAAATGGCTATAGGAATTAGAAGCAGCAGCACACCATCTCCTCTGTCTGTTACTCTAACCTAGCTACTCTCCTCTTGCTGGAAGCCTGACACCAGCCTCAAACCCAGATTGATTCAAGTGCCTCTTTTCACTCATTCAGAAAAGATCAAGTGGGTGCCTACTGCACAGCACTGTGTTAGGCAGCAAGGATAAAATAGGAGAGAAAACAGGCCCATCTCCTGCCCTCAAGGGATTTACAACCTAGAAGGGAAGACAGCCAATAATCAAGGAAATAGATATATGACACAGTTGAACTCTATGAGAAGAAAGAAGAATGGAAAAGAAGGGAGGAGTTGTTCCCAGGGTGATCAGAAAAGGCCTTTCCATGGAGGAGAGGAGACTTTAACCATGATAATAATACAGCAGGGAAGGGCTATTGCAGATGGAGAGAATTAACTATGAAAGCCCTGAAAAGGAAGAGTTTGGTATACAGAAGGAGAAGAAGAAAAAAGAAAAGAAAGGTCAGGATGACTAGAATCCAAATAAAAAAGAGTAAGTGCCCCCATGATAACGTTAATAGTAACAACCATACAAGCTCACTGTGTACTTGACACTAGACTAAGGGCACGTCATCATGTAAACCTCACAGCAACCCTCCAAAGTAGGTAATATTATGCTCTGCTATTTCAGTTAGCTTCTGCAACATACCGAACCACCACCACCCAAAATTTAGTGGACCAATACAATTACTTATGCACTCATGATTCTCTGTGCAATTTGAGGTGAAATGGCTGGGATCTTCCATCTTCAAGAACGTCAACCAACATTGTCATATGGCAGCAATGTTCTGGGAGTGAGAACAGAATCTACAAAGCCTCTTGAGACCTAAGCACAGAACTCACAGATCATCAATGCCACTACATTCTATCAAAGCAAATCACAAGGCCAGCCCAGTTTCAAGGGGGTGGGGAAAATACATTCCACCTTTAATGGGAGGATCTACAAAGAAATTTGAAGCCATTTGCAATCCATCACATCCCATTACAAAGGGAAAAACTGAGGCAAAGACAAGTCACATAATTATGGCACAGTCACACAATTAACAAGTGGGGAGGCAGCATTCAAGAGCCTGAAACTAGAGCCTATACTCTTAGCCACAAAGCTACACAACAGCAAGATGGGGCTGAAGGGGCAGGTAGGAACCAGATGACAGAGGGTCTTGTCTTCTCCACATTCTCCTGAGAAGCAAAGTAGTTCAGTACTTAGTGAGCTGGAATTCCACCCCAGCTCTGTCACAGACTGGCAATGTGACCCAGGGAGAGACCACACTGTGTTCAGCTGGGTTGCACAGCCAGACAAAATCTTAAGTAAAGAAAATACTAACAGCTAAGATGAACTGGAACTCATGCCTGCACTACCCTAAAATATCTTCCTGTTGAGCTGATCACCTGGCCAGAACTTTCTATTCTGCCCTGAGAGCCCCCAAGAAATCAATCACACAGGAGCAAATTCTCCCAGACAATCACAGAAGAGACAGCCCTTCCCTGCACCTCCAACCCAGGCAAGATTTCACTGACAAAGAAGGTGGGGATTGTGAACTGGAGCAAGCAGGACTTTTGAGAGCATTATAAAAGGAGTCCTGCCCATCCAAACTTCAGGACTCCCACAGTGAGGATCTGGGCAATGTCAGACAGGAGCTGAGACCCGGAGCCTTTTTCTTCAAAGGTGTTCTGGTGCCACCTAGCAGCAGTGGGGGAGCTGCTGCTTCTGAGGACTTTCTACAGCTAGAGCAGGGAAAACAAGAATGGAAGGGGAACTGAGCCAGGAGCCAGGAGCCCAGATTTCCAGTCTGCTCCGCCAGTGGTGTCCATTGTGACTCTGGACAAATCCCTTCACCAGGTTTCAACCTCAAACTGAGGTTCTCTTGGCTTCCTCAAACACTCAATGTAGGAACTGGACTGGTTCTAATATTCTGTGGTTCTAAGAGCTATTTGGGGGATGTTACAGTGCAGGAATGCCCCTGTGCAACCAAAACCTTCAGTTTACTATTTGTGCAGCTGTCTGATTCTCTATCATGCATGCACATGGTGGCAAATCCCATGAGGAAGGAACCCTGCAATCTTGTTCCCTGCTGTGTTCCAAGTGCTCAATACATGGCAGTGCTCAACAATGTTGTGACTCTGGATGTTGAAGAAACTCATCGATGGGGGCTGGTCTCGGAGTATAGCAGGCAGGAGGACAGCAACATTATTTGGGAAGATAATGAACCCCCCGAGCCTTTGCGAGGCCCCTGGTTGCCTTTCTCAGATCAGTAGGCAGTAAGGAGCTGCAAAGACGTAAAGCAGGGCAGGGCAGCCACCATCTCCAGCTGTCAAGGGGAAGCCAGAGCTAGGACATCTCTCTCCCTCACACAGGCTGTAGACTCACTCCAGGTGCTGAGGTATCTAAGGAGGAGTTTTAGTCTCCTATCATCTCCATCAACACTTCCATCTCCCCAGCCACTTACTCTTTAAATAAAGCACCAAGTTGAATCTCTAGTACCTTCCTTCCATGCATATCACTGCCCCTAAGCCCCTCCTCTGTCAATATTTAAACTGCCACCATCTGTGCCCTGACTCTCAGTCTGTCTACAAGAGAGGCCAGCCCTTCACAAGTCAGGCCTGGGGAAAGACAAGCCCAGGCACCTCAGGAACCAATACCACCTGGGAGGCAACAGTATCCTTAGCTCCTGTCTGCAGTGCCAGGTCAGCAAAGGGATGCTGGCTGACCAGACACTTAACTTTTAGGAAAAATATTTTTCCCCTCAGTGTCATGAGCTTTTCCTACCCCAGCTAACCTATATCCCACAAGATGAGGTGAAAGATATCCCTGCAGATGCAGATGACAAAATTCAGATAACAGGTAAGTGGATGAGCCCAGGGTTACTGGGTAATTTAGAATTAGAGCTGAGACTGGAATTGGGGTTTCCTAAACACTCAGTGAGGGCTCTTCAACCATCTCATCAGCCAGAGATTGACTGGCATTCCTTTCCGGGCTGCTTAGACATTTAAAACTCAGAATAATGAAGGGGGGCGGAATCGGAGGGGGAGATGAACCATGAGAGACTATGGGCTCTGAGAAACAAACTGAGGGTTCTAGAGGGGAGGGGGGTGAGGGGATGGGTTAGCCTGGTGATGAGTATTAAAGAGGGCATGTATTGAATGGAGCACTGGGTGTTATACACAAACAATGAATCATGGAACACTACATCAAGAACTAATGATGTAATGTATGGTGATTAACATAACAATAAAAATAAATAAATAAATAAATAAATAAATAAATAAAACTCCTAAAGGAGTAAAATTTCAAAATATCAGGCCACATGGCAGGTGAGTCAGGGTAGATTTGACCATAGAATCCTTCCAGAACTCCTCATATCACCCTGTTTGCCAAAGGGCAGCCTAGGATTGAAGGGTGGGGTTATACCAGTAAGTCACCTCTCAGAATTCTCTTCTCCCATCTTCAGGGGCAGAAGTGAATTCTGAAACCTCACCAACTGCTGCTTCTGAGCCTCCAATCCTGCCTTCAAAATAAGATTTATAAGATTTATAAGCTTTTGTCCCTTTTACAAAAAGAACTTTTGAAAAGAAGCATCCATTTGCTTTCTCCATTTATTTTTTTAAGATATTTATTTATTTATTTGACACAGAGAGAGAGAGAGACAGCAAGAGAGGGGACACAAGCAGGGGGAGAGGGAAAGAAGCAGGCTTCCCGCTGAGCAGGAAGTCTGATGCGGGGCTCAATCCCAGGACCCCGGGACCATGACCTAAGCCAAAGGCAGATGCTTAATGATTAAGTGACCCAGGCAACCCTGCTTTCCCCATTTATAACAGACTGGTATGTTGGGCAGTGAAAGTGGTCCTTCAGGAGGGGGGTACAAGACTGCAGGGCAGCTTAACATTTGCTATGCTTCTAGTCAGGCACTCCTCTTCTTAAAGATCAAGGAACCAGAGAAGGAATAGAAGACCCAGAGAGGGGATGTGAACTTGCCAGAGACTGAGAATCACCTCTGCTACCCTCAGCTACCCCATGATCTCATCCCAGGTGGCTGGAGGATAGTAATTTAAAAGGTCTGTTCCAGGTTGAAAATGAAACTTACAGGGTACCCTTTTACCAAATGGTCCCATTGGTGCCTCCCTCGGTAGGACCTCATATCACTCTCCTGGCTCCATTAATCAATTGGCTCAGGATAATCATAGGATGTCTTTCAGGCCATGGTCTTAATGAATATCATGACCAAATGTAAGACCTTGGTAACTCATATATTTTACAGCATTTTGGGGTACTTCATCGCAAAGAATAAGCAGGCATGGGAGTTTGGACAGAGTGGCAGACCAGAATGGTGGCAGAGGCAAGGGGGCATAGACACCTTTTGTCAGAAGACTCTTTAGAAAGCCCTTGCTTCACCACCTGGAAGTGATGGCCTACACATCAGGTGGCTCTTGCAACAATAGGACAAACGGAATATACCTCATTTTTTTGTTCCCTGTAAATACTAATATGTTTTTCCATTTTGCTCCTCTATAAAATGGAACAAGGAAACCAACCGATGTCTGATAACTTTCCCAGGTCAACAGACATATGTGGCTGAAAGCAGAGATTCAACTCCAAGATGCCCAACTTCAGGGCCCAAAATATTAACCACTATGCTACACTTCTTCTACAGTATAGTGAAAAGAGCCCTGACTGAATTTAGGGTTGGGAGATCTGGGCTCCCAAATGTACAAATTTCTTATTGTGAGACTTTTCTTCCCTTATCCTTTCCCATCTGTAAAATTAAGGGATTAGCCTGGAGACTTCTAAGGCCCCCCAGATTGTTCTGAATTCATGATTCTCACCTGTAAGAACACATACTCAGTTTACTCTTAAATGCCCTTGAAGCTTTTCAAGTAGATGAGCTAGAAACCAGAATAATCAGCTCTTGTAAAGGATAATTAGAGCCACTAGCAAGTTAATTGAAGACCTGGTGACTGGCTAAGCATTAGCAAATCACAAAAACAGCTTGGGGATGGAGAGTAGGAAGAGTAAGCAGGTGGTAAGGAAAAAATCTGAAGGTTATTAAGATAACTCCCGGAGGAAATAAGGAAAAGCTGTGTGTTCTACTTATGCCCCAACTCCTGAGTTGGGTATACACTGGACCCCCATCACTTGACCCCGACCTATCTTGCCAGGCTCAGAGCCCATGTTCAAGGGAACCTAATTGCTTACCATTATAAACACATTGTATACTTTCCAACCTCTGTGCCTTTGGTTGAGCCATCTCCTCTACCTAAAATGCCTGCTCAAAGCCTGAATCTCAAATTCAGACTTCTAAAGACCACTTCTTCCATAAAGCTATCCCTAGTCCCTGAACTCCCAAAGCTCTCTTCACGTATCTTACGGAACTCAATACAGACACTTCTAGTTACTCAGGTCTTTTCTTCTTTTTTTTTTCAATCATCCTTCCTAGAATGACAGAGCCTGAAGTGACAAGTCCTAAATGATTCATCCTAGGGCTAGAACCAAGCCTTGGCCAACGACAATAGTGGACTGGCTCATAAGAATGTTCTTTCATCTACTCCTGACTACAAATGCAGGAGGCAGAGGTAGGGACAGACATTTCCTTTGCCTTTCCCCATACCAGGAGGTCTCTGCCTCAGCCTCCCACTTCTTCTCTTCCCCAAAGGCAAAGACCAGAGGATGATCCAATGGTCAGTGTCCCCCCACCCCCAAAAAAAATCGGTGGTTCTTGGGGGCCTAATCTTAAAACAGCTTCGGACACATTCTGGATTCTCCTGTGTCTCTTCCATTTCCTCCTTCCATGAGGTCAAACAGCACAACTAAGCTAAGTGTTCCCTTACAGGGAAGACCAACCTCTCTTTTGCTCCCTTTCCCCCCCTCTTCTACTTTGGGCCATTGGGCTTAGTTATAAATAATGTTTGTTTCCATTCTACTAATGTTTCTGGTAGCACTACTCTGGGGAGAAGAAAGTAGAGCAATGGGAAAGTGGAGGTCCACCAAGGGGAGATAAAGTGATTGTCCATGTGGGATGCAGACATTCTTGTGTTCTATGTCTATGATGACACCAAAATACCATCAAAATTTCAATTGGTATTTTTATCCCCATTTATAAGTAAGCAAACTGAGACTCAGAAAAATTAGGTAGCTTATACAAAATGCACTATTTCTTAAGTAGGCTCTATACCCAGTGTGGAGCCCAACATGGGGCCTGAACTCATGACCCCAAGATCAAGACCTGAGCTGAGATCAAGAATCAGATGCTTAACCAACTGAACAACCCAGGCATCCCCCAAAAATTGCACTATTAATAAGAGGCAGAAAAGATATTCCAAACCCAGACCAGATTCTCAGCCTACTATAATTAACAACAAGGGCAGCCTGGTCTTTGGTAAACAGCACATCAGTTCTGTCTCCTAGACTCCCTCAGGGTCTCAGTTTGTACCTCTAGCCACTTAAGCTTTCCAGCCTCCTTTCCTTCCAGTTTTTCCATGGGCATACCCTCCAAACACCGACATAGAGCCTGGGAGGAGTGGCACCCTGGAAGACATGATGACATTGGCATAGCTCTAATTACAGCTCCAACAGCCTGTGTTAAGCCTAGTAGACAAACCATACTAGAAGCACATTAATTTCTGCCCCAGCTGGCTCCCACCATGGGAAGGCTTACATTGCCATGCTCAAAGGGGCTCTGCCTGAACCCCTGATGTGGGAGGGATGCACCCAGCCCTGCCTCTCTTCTTATTTTTAATTAGAAGTTCCATTAAAACCACTACAGCAATGAGGCACACACCAGGCAACATACTTCAGGACAATTAGCACACTCCTCAGGGGGCTAAAATGGCCTCAGCCTTGGTCTGGGCAACATAATTGCACCAAAACATACAGCCTACAAGGAGGCTCCCATTTTAAGTGGAAAGAAACAATTAGTCACACAATCTATCAGGCAGTTAGATCTGTAGGAAATTATTCAATATACATAATTTAAAAGTTTGCCAGGGGTTGAGATATATGGAAATTATTACTTGCCTATGGCTTAGTACATCAATAAGCAAACCACTATCCCCATCCACACCCACCCCATACTATTAATGCTCTATGTCTCTGTGTGTAGATACCCACCAAGTAAAGAGACTAGTTGTAATTATGTGTCTGGATCACTGTAAACAGTATTTCATTCCTAAAATGTGGAAAATAATCAGTGGGGCAGAGAGGTTATGGAACCCCCATCTACCTCACTGCCACTTTCTGAATCCCCAAGCCACTAATTAAAACCTGCCCCTAAGATAGCTCCTGGCCAAGTCATCCTGGTGATTCTGAGAAGTAAATAAAAAGAGCAAATTACAAGGCCAGAAAGACCTCTCTGAACACCAGGAAAGCTGCAGAAAACCACCCGAGGCTTCCTGGACTCTGTTTGAAGCCATACTCCCGGATTCCACATGCAGAAGCATCTTGTCTGCTTCGATCATCCCTCTCTAGCACTCATTACTGAACCGTTGTACCTTCCACAGACCAGCAGTGCCGCTATAATTAATATTCAACTGGCATTTCCACTGCACACTCAAAGCCTGTTCTTTCAGCCTTTTCAAATCCAATTCAGACCAAAGTAATCTTTGCCCTTGCATTTTGGTTCAGGCAGCAGTGATTGTTAGGATGGCAGATTATGGTTTATTAGCATCTATTGAACAGCAAAGGAGCCCGGCATGATAGCGGTCATCACTAGGTCTCTGAGACTAAACTAGGTCTCACAAACTAAAATTAACACCCAGCAGGACACAAATACTGGGGCAGGAAGGAGACCATTTCAGGAAGAATTATTATAATTTTTCATATAAGACTATAGATGGAGTGGGAGGGGGGATTGTGAGGCGTCCAACAAAGGGGGTGGTCCAGCTAAGAGGAGGCAACCACTGTTTGACCACTAACTTCAGAGTTTCCACAATCAACCTTCAAGTGTCATTATTTGTGGGTCTAGAGCAACTGATACAGTGTAAGGAGGCCTTGACTCAAATCCTGGACAAAATCCACTGCATGACCTTGTGCAAATTCTTTCCCACTCAGGAACTCAGCCCCTTATGTTTAAAATGAGAGTTAAATAGGATTAGTGGTGTTTAAACTATCTCCCTGGGGTGGAGATGGTCAAATTCCCTTCCCTACATTACCCAGAACACTTCTCATCCTACCTGTTTCATATGCCAGTCTTTTCCCTAAGATCTTGTTTTTAAAAAAATCATGTTGGGGGCGCCTGGGTGACTCAGTCAGTTAAGCATCCAACTCTTGATTTCAGCTCAGGTCATGATCTCAGGGTAATAGGATCAAGCCCTGGAATCTGCTTGAAATTCTCTCCCTGTCTCCTTCCTCCCCTCCCCCTGCTTGTGTTTGCTCTCTAAATAAATAAAAGTAAATAAAATCTTTTAAAAGTAAAAAAGTAATAAGTAATTGTGTTTTTTAATCTGTAAAATACAAGTTTGAAGCCACTAGATGATCACTAAAATCTTTCATAGCTCTAAGGGTCTACGAAGTAGTAAGAACTGAAATGGTACAAGGAATTCACCATGCTAATACAGAAGTATGTATTTTAAGTGGCCAAAGAGATATAAGACATGGACAGAAGAAGCAGTTTAACCTGGAATCTCAGCAAAGCAGAGAAAACACCCAGAGATAATACTAATGACTGTAAGTACATAAACACAAAGCACAGGAGACCTGACAACTATGACTTTGAGAGGTATGTAGGCTTTTTTAATAACTAATACAGCTCAGCAACATTCTAGGTCAGATTTCTTGCATAGATGGAAGGCCCCTGGGTCCAAGCTCGTAAGTCCAGATTAATTAAACTTTCTACCCTTTCTCCTGAATGTATGCATTGCTCACTCATGCAAGCTTTGAACATGGGAAGAGATCAGCTTCTTGAAAAAAAAAATCTTCTAAAGACATTCTGAAACCTAAAAAAAAAAAAAAAAAATCGCTATGGGTCTTCCAAGATGAAATCAAATGACTAGTTAATGAAAACCTGTAATACCAGACAAAGTTAACTCAAACTCAAATAACCTATAATACCAAACAAAGTTAACTTCTGAAACATAAAAAGAAACCATCAGCTCAACTTCCAGTTAAACATGGTAGACTGATATACATGTTTTCCTCTATTCTCTTCTAAAATCCCACTGGAATAGGAGTTAAGCAAGGAGAAAGATCTAAAACCTCAAGAACAATAAGAAAGGGAAAGAAATAGATACACAAGGGGAGTCAACAAAACTTAGGAAAATGGAAAATGAAGGAGAGGTAAATAAATTAGATATCAGCTTTTCTCTCTCTCTCTGCAAAGGACCTACAGGGTGAAAAACTAAGATAAATCCAGGCAATACCTGCCAAAGAACCTCAGAAAGGCTCAGAAATAGATAGCAAGAGGAATATAGTGGAGTAGGAAGATCCTAAACTCACCTCTACCACGTACACACCAAGGTGGCCACTACATATAAAGCAACTCCCTCTGAGAATGACCTGAAGGCTAACAAAACAGCTCTTCCACACCTAAAGATAAAAGGGGGGGGGGGACAAAACAAACAAACAAAAACATCAAGAAGGGTAGGAGGGGCAGGAGGGGCAGAGATGTGGTTTGGTCAGGAATCAAACCCCTGGCACAGCAAACCACAAGTAGGAGAGAGGTCACAGGTGTAGAGGTCCTCCCTGAGAATTAAGGGGTTCAAGCACCACACTGAACACCCCCTGCCCCAGGGATCTGTACCAAGAAGATGAGCTCCCATGATATTTGGCTTTGAAAATCTGTGGAGGTTAATTCTGGAAAAGCCAAGGGCTATAGGAAACTAAGACTCCACTCTTAAAGGGCACACACACACAATCTCACTTGCTCCAAGATCGAGCAGAGGCAGCAGTTTGAAAATCCCTGAGCTATACATGAAGGAGGTTTATTGACTAATTTTAGGACATGTGCCAGAGGGCCAGGGATCTGTGGGAACTTTTCTTAGGAATAGAATCACAGGAAGATGCCATTTTTCTTGTTCTCTTTAGCCTAACTGGCCAATGCTGGTGGGCACCAGTTGGGTTTTTTGGGGGGTTTTTTTTTGTTTTTAATATTTTATTTATTTGACAGAGAGATAGCGAGAGCAGGGACACAAGCAGGGGGAGTGGGAGAGGGAGAAGCTGGCTTCCCGCAGAGCAGGGAGCCTGATGTGGGGCTCGATCCCAGGACCCTGGGATCATGACCTGAACCGAAGGCAGACACTTAAGAACTGATCCACCCAGCAGCCCCTGGTGGGCACCAGTTCTGACACTATTTCTTGAGCATCAATCACTGTGCCTCAGTGTTCCACATGGACCAACCCCACCTAAAACACCTTCCTTAGGAGGGACCCCTCCAAAGCAGCTCCCACCCTGTAGCACCCAGCAGGCAGCCTTGGTCAAGACCACACACCTCCAAAGTGACACCTGCCCCAAGAAGGGGGGAGCCAACCTCACCCACCAATACATCTGCAGTAGCTACAGCATGCCTCTCAGCCAGCCATCCCCACCATTGTGCTTGCATCACTTATAGCCCGGTCATAATAAGAGGACACATGGAGCCCACACAGGGGAGCCCCTGGTTCTGATGACCAAGAGGGATTGCATTTCTGGGTCCCACAGGACACTTTCTACATGAATCCACTACCTTCAAGACTAGGAGACATAGCTGACCTATCTAATACATAGAAACAAACACAGAGGGTCCAATAAAATGAGGAGACAGAGGAATATGTTCTAAACGAAAGAACAAGACAAACCCACATAAAAAGAACTAAATGAAATAGAGCTAAGGAATCTACTTGATAAACAGTTCAAAGTAATAGTAATAAAGATGTTCACTGAACTTGGGAGAAAAGTGGATAAACTCAATGAAAACTTCAACAAAGAGACAGAAAATTTGAAAAGAACCAATCAGAGCTGAAGAATACAACAGTGGACATGAAAAATACACTAAAAGGAATCAACAGCAGATTAGAAGATGCAAAAGAATGGATCAGTGATCTGGAAGACAGGGTAATGGAAATCTTCCAAACTGAAGTGCAAAAAGAAAAAACAATTTTAAAAAAATAAGGCTAGGTTAAGGGACCTCTGGGACAACATCAAGTGTACTAACATTCACATTATAGGGATTCCAGAAGAAGAGAGAAAAGGGGGCAGAGAATTTAGTTGAAGAAATAATAGATGAAAACTTCCCTACCTGGGGAAGGAAACAGACATCCAGGTCCAGGAATAAAAGAGAGCCCCAAACAAGATGAACCCAAAGTTGTCCACACCAAGACACATAATAATTTAAATGTAAAAATTTTAAGATAAATAATCTTAAAAGCAACAAGAGAAACACAACCAGTTATGTACAAGGGAACACTCATAAGACTATCAGCTGATTTTTTAGCAAAAACCTGCAAGCCAAAAGGAAATAAAATGATATATTCAAAGTACTAAAAGTAAAAAACCTACAACCCAGAAAAGTCTACCCAGCAAAGTTAACACTCAGAATTTAAAAGATAAAGATTTTCCCAGGCAAAAGTTGAAAAAGTTTGTCACCACTACCCAGCCTTACATAAAATGTTAAAAAACTTCTTTAGGAAGAAAAGAAATGGCCATAACTAGAAGAAAATTATAAAAGATAAAGTTTCACTGATTAAAGCAAACATACACTCACTTATCTATCACTTATAAAGCTAGTATGAAGGTTGAAGGAAAAAAAGTAGTAAAATTAACTGTATCTATAATAATTAGCAAAAGGAAACACAAAATAAAAGTATTAAAATGTGACCTCACATACATAAAAAGATGGGGAGGAGTAAAAATATAGCACTTTTAGAATGTGTTCAAACTTAAGTGACCAACAATTTAAAATAGACTGCTGTATACCTAGAGTGTATATAGGAACTTCATGGTAACCACAACCAAAAACCTATATTAGATACATAAAAAAAATAAAGAGAAAGGGATCCAAGCATAACACTGAAGAAAGTCATTAAATCGCAAGGGAAGAGAGCAAGAGAAGAAAGGAACAGAATAACTACAAAAACAACCAGAAACCAATTAACAAAATGGCAGTAAGTACATACCTATTAATAACGGGCTTTAAATGTAAATGGACTAAATGCTCCAATCAAAAGACATATGGGTACCAAATGGATTTTTAAACACACACAAACACACAAATAAATAAACAACAAAAAAAAAACAAGATCACCAATCTACATATATACTGCCTACAAGAGACTTCACACCTAAACACACATACAGACTGAAAGTAAAGGGATAGAAAAAGATATTCCATGCAAATGGAAGCAAAAAAAAAAGTTGGGGTAGCAACACTTAAATCAGACAAAATAGACTAAAACAAAGACTATAACAAGAGACAAAGAAGGGCATTACAGAATGATAAAGGGATCAATCCAAAAAGAGGATATAATAATTATAAATACTTATGAACCCAACAGAGAAGCACCTAAATACATAAAGCAATTATTAACAGAAAAAGAGAGAAATTGACAGTAATAATAGTTGGGGACTTTAATACCCCACTTACATCAATGAATAGATCATCCAGACAGAAAATCAGTAAGGAATAAGTGGCTTCAAATGACACATTAGAGCAGATGGACTTAACGGGTACATACAGAACATTCCATCCAGAAAACAGAATACACATTCTTTTCAAGTGTACATGGAACATTCTCCAGAATAGATCACATTAGGCCACAAAACAAGTCTCAACCAATTTAAAAAGATTGAAATCATATCAAGCAACTTTTCCAATAATGATATGAAACCACAAATCAATTACAAGATAAAAATGGGGGGGGGGAACATGAAGACAAAACAAGATACTACTAAACAACCAATGGGTCAAGGAAGAAATAAAAAAAGAAATCAAAAAATACATGGAGATAAATGAAAATGGGAACACAGTGTTCCAAAATCTTTAGGATATTGCAAAATCAGTTCTAAAAGGGCGGGTTATAGCAAAACAGGACTACTTCAAGAAACAAGAAAAATCTTTGTCAACCTAACTTTATACCTAAAGGAACTAGAAAAGGAAGAACAAACAAAGCTCAAAAGAAGAAGATAGCAGGAGGGGAAGAATGAAGGGGGGGAATCGGAGGGGGAGACGAACCATGAGAGACTATGGACTCTGAAAAACAAACTGAGGGTTCTAGAAGGGAGGGGGGTGGGAGGATGGGTTAGCCTGGTGATGGGTATTAAGGAGGGCACATTCTGCATGAAGCACTGGGTGTTATACGCAAACAATGAATCATGGAACACTACATCAAAAACTAATGATGTAATGTATGGTGATTAACATAACATAATAAAAAAAAGAAAGAAAAAAGTTAGTAGAGGGAAGGAAATAATAAAGATCAGAGTGGAAATAAATGAAACCAAAACTAAGAAAAAAGTAGAAAAGATCAATGAAACTAAAAGCTTGTCCTTTGAAAACACCAACAAAACTGATAAACCTTTAGCCAGACTCAAGGGAAAAAAAGAGAGGACTCAAATAAATAGGATCATAAATTAAAGGGGAGAGAGGTACCTGGGTAGCTCAGTTGGTTAAGAGTCTGACTCTTGATTTCAGCTCAGGTCATGATCTCAGGGTGGTAAACTCAAGCCCTGCCTCGGGCTCCATGCTAGGCATGGAGACTGCTTAAGATTCTCTCTCTCCCTCTCCCTCTGCCCCTCCCCCCACTCACATGCATGCTCACTTTCATGCATGCTCTCTCAAATAAATAAATAAAATCTTTTAAAAAAATTAAAGGAGAGAGGTTATGACCAACACCAGAGAAATATAAAGAATTAAGAGACTACTACAAAAATTTATCAACGAATTAGTGACCTAGAAGAAATGGATAAACTCCTTGAAATATATAATCTTCCAAGACTAAATTAGGAAGAAATAGAAAATCCAAACAGACCAATTACTAGTAATGAAATTGAATCAGTAATCAAAAAATTCCCAACAAACAAAGTCCAGGACCAGATGGCTTCACAGGTAAATTCTACCAAACATTTAAAAGAGTTAATATTTATCCTTCTCAAACTATTCCCAAAAAATTGAAGAGAAAGAAACACTTCCAAAATCATTCTGTGAGGCCAGCATTTCCCTGATCTCAAAACCAGATGAAGATACTACAAAAAAAAAAAAAAAAAATTACAGGCCAGTATCCCTGATGAACACAGGTGCAAAAATCCTCACCAAAATATTAGCAAGCCAAATTCAAAAATATAGGATCAAGTGGGATTTATTGCAAATCAATTAACATGATACATCACATTAACAAACTGAAGGATAAAAATTAAATAATCATAATAGATGCAGAAAAAACCTTCGACAAAATTCAACATCCATTCCCAATAAAAACTCAAAAAATACCTCAACATAATAAAGACCATATATGACAAACTCACAGCTAACATCACACTCAACAGTAAAAAGCTTAAAGTTTCTCCTCTAAGATCAGGAACAAGGCAAGAATGCCCACTCCTACCACTACTATTCAACATAGTCCTGAAATCCTAGCCTCAGCAATCAGACAAGAAAAAGAAAAGACACCCCAAGGAAGGAAGAAGTAAAACTGTCACTATTTGCAGATGACATGATTCTATATAGAGAAAACTCTAAAGACTACCAAAAACTATGAGAATAAATGAATTCAATACAATTTCAGGAAACAAAATATACAGAAATCATAGTTCTATACAATAATAAAGTAGCAAAAAGAAATTAAGAAAACAATCCCACTTACAATTGCATCAAAAAGAACAAAATGCCTAGGAATAAATTTAACCAAGGAGGTGAAAGACCTGCACTTTGAAAACTATAAGATTTTGATGAAAGAAATCAAAGAGGACACAAATAAATGGAAAAGCATGCCATGTTCATGGAGTAGAGGAATATTGTTAAAATATCCCTACTACCCAAAGGAGTCTATGGATCCAGCACAATCCCTACCATATACCAATAGCATTTTGTGCAGAACTAGAATTAATAACCCTAAAATTTGTTTGGAACCACAAAAGACGCTGAATAGAGCAATCTTAAGAAAAACAAAGCTAGAAGTATCGTGCTCCCAGACTTCAAACTGTACTAACAAAGCTATAGTAATCAAAACTATATGGTATGGGCACAAAAATAGACACAGATGGAACAGAATAGACAGTCCAGAAAGTAAGCCATGCTTACATGGTTAATTAATCCACGACAAATGAGACAAGAATATATGGGGAAAAGACAATCTCTTCAATAAACGGGCTGGGAAAACTGGACAGCAACATGGCAAAACAATGAAACTGGGTTGCTTTTTTACACCATAAACAAAAATAAACTCAAAGTGGATTCAAGACCTAAATGTGAGACCTGAAACCATAAAACTTTTAGAAAAGAACATAGGCAGTATTTTTTTTTTTTTTTTACATCAGCCATAGCAACGTTTTTCTAGATCTCTCTCCTAAGACAAGGGAAACAAAAGCAAAAATAAACTATTGGGACTACTCCAAAATAAAAAGTTATTACACAGTGAAGGAAACCATAAACAAAACAAAAAAGGCAACCTACTAAATAGAGATATTTGCAAATGACATATTTGATAAGGGGATGATATCTATAAAGAACTTATGCAACTCAACAGCAAAACACAAACAATCTGATAAAAAATGAGCAAAGATACTTGAATAGACATTTTTCCAAAGAAGACATACAGATGGCCAGATACATGAAAAGGTGTTTAATGTCACTAATCATTGGGGAAATGCAAATCAAAACTACAATGACATATCCCCTTACACTTGCTAGAATGGCTAGTATAAAAAGGACAAATACACAAGTGTTGGCAAGAGTGTGGAAAGAAAGGAACCCTCATGCACTGTAGATGGGAATATAAATCGGTGCAGTCACTGTGGGAAAAGATATGGAGTTTTCTCAAAAAATTAAAAATAGAAATACTGTATGATCCAGTAAATTCCATCACTGGGTATTTATCCAAAGAAAACAAAAGCACTAATCAGGAAAGATGTTTGCAGCATTATTTACGATAGCCAAGATAGGGAAACAACCCAAATGTCATCAATAGATGAATGGATAAAGATGTGGAATATACATACAAGAGAATATTACTCAGCAATAAAAAGAATGAGATTTTGCTATTTGTGACATGAATGGGCCTAGAGGGTATTATGCTAAGTGCAATAAGTCAGACTGAGAAAGACAAATACCATGATTTTACTTATATGTGGAATCTAAAAAAACAAATGAATAAACAAACAGCAACATCAAGACAGAAAGCAAACTGATGATTGCCAGAGAGGAGAGCGGTAGGGGACTGGGTGGTACAGGCTTCCAGTTACTGAATGAATAAGTCATAGAAAACAAAGATAACAGCATAGGGAATATAGTCAATGGTATTATAATAATGTTGTATGACAAATTATAGTTACACTTGTGGTGAGCATAGCATGATGTATAAACCTGAATCATGTTATGACCAACACCAGAGAATTTTAAGGAATTAAAAGAGACTACTACAAAAATTTATCAACAAATTAGTGTTGAATGAAACTAATGTAATATGTACCAACTCTATTCAAAAAATAAGTAATAAACAAAACAAAAACGAAGCCCAAACTCAGACTCCAAATCTCAGTGCTCCCTAAGTGAAGCTGCTCATCTGCCTCTAAAGGACTGGGATGAGGGGATACAGCTTGCTGTTTCTTCTCCCTTTCTCCCTCCCTCTCTCAGAGATCTCATCTCCTTTCCAAAAAGACCCTGGGACCAGCTGGGTTTGACCACCGCTTACTCTGTCCTCAGCAGGAGAGCATCAGTGATCTGAAAAACATAGAAGCTGGGAACAGAGAATACCCCCTGGTTACCTCCCAGGTCCCAGCATGAAGAGATTCTGGTTATCATCCTGTCAAGGATCTTACTAACTTTATTCCATTCATCTCCCTTGCTCTGCTGAGAGGGGAGCAGGCATTACAGTTTGATGCTTCTTCTCTTACTCTGCTGGCCAGCACTCTTCCACCTATTCATCAAATTAAATGCTTTGTCAGGCTTAATGGTCTTCAAGTTCTGGCCCCATCTTCCTTATATTACACTTGCCACCCTCTGCCCTATGAATGCTGATAATCAATTTAATTAACTAAACATTAATCAAATATCTACTATGTGCCTGGTATTGTGCAAGGCTCTGGGAATTAAATGGGGGACAAAATAAAAACAAATATGGTACCTGTTCACCCCAAATGGCCTATGGTCTCATGGGCATCAGACATAGATAGGCAATCACAATACAGTGTGATGAGGGTTCTGATGTGGGAAGCAGAGCAGGGTCTGGGAACTCCAGCAGAGGTCTTGCAGCCTGGACTATCAGGAAGGCTTTCTCAGCATGGTAAGGAGCCAATCTATCTGGCCAAGAATTCACCACATTGATGGATGAGGTGAATAGGATAAGGTACGGCAAGTGTTGGCTATTCTTCCTGAATCCCCAGTTTCCAAATGGGACATATGGTCGCAGGGAACTCCTCCACACAGATACTGAGACTAAAGAGGATTCTGCCACATCACTGTCCTTTTATGTCTGGGCTTATATCAACATTCTTAAGGAAGCAAGAATTATGAGACTTACTTAAAAGTATCAGTCTACCCAGGTTCTTCAACTTAATGGTAACAAGACCACATTCTCAGCATGGGGACAAAGCAGAGTTAGTACTCAGGTGTCCCCCCAAATCTTCTCTGCCTCCAGCACCCTCAAAAGCCCTATGGCTTCTATAACCATTCATAGATGTGAAAGGAGTGAGAAGAGGGAGTATTTTTACGTAATGAAACCCAACACAGAGAAGATTGCCTTACAGGAGGCACCTTTTCAAATCATCCTCCGGTTTTATCTTTAATGAGCCCTATGAGGTAGATGGCACAGGTGTTATTATTACTCAATAAGGAAACTGAGGCTCAGGTAAGGGATGTGCCCAAATTCACACAGCAAGTGAATGGGCAGAGCTGAGACTAGAACCCAGGTCTCCAAAGGGCATTGGTTCACCAACTTGAGCATGAATAAGACACACCAAGGAACTTTGTCCCAGTGCAGTGTCCTTGGCTTCAAACCCAGAGATTCTGATCCAGGAAGTCTTGAGTGAGGCACAAGAACCTACATTATCACCAAAGCGATTCTGATACATATGGCCCAAAAATCTCGGTGAAACACTGCCATCGAGGAAAGCATCTTCAGCCCATAGCTTTAAATATTATCCTGCCCAGAAGCAAAAGAGTGGACCCACTACCTAATTCAAGATGTTTCCCAACCTATGGTATTTCATTTTCTTTTCCCTTTATCTTATTACCTACTAACATTAGCTTTCTAGAGAAATAATAGTCAAACTCTAGATAAGTAATAGCAAGTTTCAGTCCCACACGCCAACTCTGACCAACTTGCAGTGGTTTCTTAGAGCCTTGGATTGAGAAATAAGGAGATTGGGCCAAGTACAGCAGGAGAATATACTCTGATCAGTTATTGGTGTCAGTCGTGGACACAGTGAGGAATTGTGGCAGTCCAGCCTATCATCTAGATAGTACTTTCCTTTCCTAGACAGTACTAATCCTCAGGTTTTTTCTCATTTTTCTACTTAGTATTTCTATGAAGAGACCTAGGTTCTGAGTAACAGATAATGATGATTTCTTAAAAGTGCTTCCATGCTGTCCATAAGCTATGGGTTCTGCTTGAGACATTCTGGATGCCATGATTCAAATGTAAATATCCCCTGAAATCCATCAATGTCTGGGTAGCTGATTAAGCACCATGGACTATAACAGTGTTCCCTTTTCTGATGTTCAGGCCTTTTTTTATTTGTTTGAGCTGATGTATCACCACAATGAGGGACTTTCTCACATTCTGCTCATGATAACAGATGAGGTGTGAAATTGATTCTGAACACCTAAAAGAGTTATGATTTATCATCATACATTAGGCCCTATGGAGCTTTACTGGATGAATCCCAACTACATGAAGAATCCAACCACACTTCCACAAAGATGACACTTAGTGACTCAAGATACTTTAAATACAGCTATTGCATAGTTGGCGCCCACTAAAGGGCTCCCTTTCATTAAGTCAACAAATATTTACTGAGCACCTAACATATTCCAGGTACTATTTTAGGAGCCACAGATACTGCAGTAGTCAAGAGAAACTCACTTATCCTAAGACCTAGCTCCCCTCCTGATTATAATTAGGTAAATTTAATGTACCCTCACCTTTGGGTAAACACCAACAGCCTCATACCTGAGGATCAATACTTGAAGTGTCCTGAACTGAATATCATTGTACAATTTCCTGGACTGCAGATACTTGGAGGAGCCAACCCGATGACTAATAATGCACCTTCAATATTGTTACTCCCAGTACAAAGAACGGATCCATGCAAATTTCTAATGAGATTGTCCCACACGTGAACCACTCAGGAAGTCACTCAGTCAAGAAGGGCTTCAGGCAAAAGCCTTACCTACATCTGCAAAGAATTTTCTCTTCTGCCAACCAATATCTAAAACCACATCCTTACATAGAATTGGACAAGGGAAACAGGGGGTGGTTCATCAGAAACACTTAAAAGTTTTTTGGTATATATGCTCCTAAGGCTTTGTTCACCCACCCCAGAATTCTGCCTCTCAACTTCTAGGATGGGCTCCAGGCAGATATATTTTGAACAAGTACCCATGGGTGAGTCTGATAAATCTAGAAAACATGGTCTTTAAGTTTCATTTAGATACAAGCCTGGTCTCTGTCAAAATACAAGGTACAAATTCTGGTAAATGGATAGAGACCTACCCAACTAGAAATCATGCAAGTTGACTTCTAGTACTGATTTTGTCTTTAATCAGCTGTGTGACTTCAGACCAGCCACTCCACCTTTCTGGACCAGTGTCTTCATATGCACAAGGAGGGGATAAGGAGTAGATCATTTCTGAAGTGCCTTGAGGAGCTAAGTTTATATAGCTATATTTTTTCACATTTGCAGGCCAATTTCACATACTAATTGATTAAGCCCCAGTATAAATATCACTGTTAAGTAGGGTTGTTTTTTTTTTATAAGAGAGTAATGCATACTTAAAATATATTTACGCCAGATCAGTCCATTACCTATTTAAATGCCTTCAGGATCCATAATTAGGCTTCTGAGGTATTCAGTGTAAAATTTTTATAAACTCCCCAGTAGCAGAGTCATCCTTGTGCTATTTGTCACCCTGACTTCCCACCCCTTGCCCCATCATTTAGGTGTCCATAGCTGCAGTAGTTAGTCATTATCTGACTCTTACATGGAAACTACTGGATTTCTGTATCAATAGGTGTGTAAATTCCTTCTCCTCATTAATGAATCCAGAGTTGTCTTTGTATCAACCTTTAACAGACTGACTTTTTGCCTAATCATCTCCATTTGATTAATATCCTCACTTTTTTTGTTCTGATTGCCTGCCTCTCTATACCCTACTCACATACACCTGCAGGCAAATACGCTCTGTGCTGATGGCTAAGACCATCAGGCAAGCAACAGATCAGATGGCAAACATCAAGATTTTTATGTCTATGGCTTCTCCATGCAGATAATCTCCTTTGACATAATAACGAATGGGACTGAAATCTGACTGTCTTGCCCATTCAAACTAGTCATGTTGTCCATACCCCTATCTCCAGCCAAGTTACACATCAAAATCAGCAAAAGTAATTCCCTGGAATTTCTTTACCAATCCATAGTTGACTCAGCCAGTGTTCATCTTCAGAATGAGGCTTGCATTTCACTACTCCTCTAGAATCATAGCATATTACAGCAATAGGTCTCAAAAGTTTAATGTGGTGAGAATTCCACAGGAGAGTGGCAATTGTTTGCTTATCTACTTGAAGCCCCACACTCTCCCTTCTATCCCCTATTCTATACTGCCGGGCCTACAAGCCTGCATGCTGAATGTCCCAGGTTTTCTTACCAGGAGCTTTTGGTTAGGTTCAGCCAGTGTAAACCACTGGCAGCCAGAAAGGAGAAGTCATCCTGGTTCCAACACCAGCATAGGTGTTATCTCTTTAGCAAATCCAGCAGTAATAGTAGCAGCAAGGTAGGTACCCTCCCTCCAAGGTCCCAGCACTGCCTATATGGGCTCCAGACTAGCAGCTTCCTCATCAAATGACCTCCCCTGATCCTTTTGAATCATTAACACACCTGTACTTCCTTTTGCTCCTCCAGCCTTCCTAACACCATTGTAACTATGGTAAAGTGTTGGCAAAATGGTCCCAATTAATCCCTGACTGTTCCCCTTTGCAATGTGATTATAAAGCTCCTCCCATCAAAAGACGGAGTCAATGTGAGAGATGAGTATGGGCTGGCCTTATTACTTCGGTCAACAAGTCACAATACAAGCAATTCTGTGCCAGTTTTGATTCTAGACCTGAAGACTTTGCATGCTTCCTTTTGGAATCCCACTGAGGTGCCATGTGAATGGGCCTGGAGTAACCAGCTGGAGGAGGACCCATGTACCGCAGCCAATAAGCAGCCAGATCCCAGAATTCAAGTTACCTAGATGACCTGACACCTACCACAGACACAGAAAGGAGCCCAATCAAGATCAGATGAATGATCCAATTGGCCAGTAGACTCATGAGCAATAACAAACAATTGTTCTTTTAAGCTACTCATTTTAGGGTGTTTTGTTACCCACAACAGAAAACTGATACAATAATTGACTGTTTGCCTTAAATCTCTCTTCCATTGTAGTTTCTCTGACTGGACCATAACTGATAAAGCAAATTGTTAAGAATGCAAATCCCCCACCGAAGCACCCCTGACAATTTTGATGTGTGGTCTCAGACCATTCTTCGCCAAACACAGCTTTCAAGGGGCTACAGAAATCATCCTATCTATACTCTCCTTCCTGAGGCAGTTTATATTTAAGTTCACTTTTAAGCAAAAACTCAGTCTGTTTAAATATTTGGCAACCAATTCCAGTGTCCAAGGAACATCTCAACACTGCCAAGGATTTTTTCCCCCTAATTGCTATCTTCATTCCCTCAAGGGGCATTTATCTCTCTTTTTTCTTGCTTAAAAAAAAAAAAAAAAAAAAAGGGATAGTGGCTGAGAGATATTTTAAGTAAAACATTGTTTTACCCCATAGGTTAAATAGCCCCAGCCAAATGGCCCCTTGGAATTAAGATAAAACAAAAGCAAAAAACAAATTAAAACTCTTTAATATCAGATTGGTTTTGGATAAATTGGATCTACTGTGTGACTTTCTACAAGTCATTAACCTCTCTGAACCTCAATTTCTTTTTCAACTGTTAAAGTCTGTTGTGAGAAACAAATGAAACAAAGTTTGTAAAAAGTTAATGTGTTTGGTGTTGGCTTTCTCTTCTACAAATTTGCTCTCTAAAAAAATAAACTGAATCTGGTATGCACCCAAATCCCCAGATACCAGTTTTATCAGAGCATCATGAACAAACTCCCATAACGATGGTTGAAAAGCACCCATACCTATGGCAACTGATGTGGAGGAGCAATGCTGAAGCCAAACACCTGCCCCTGCCTTCTGGGGAAGAAATGCCCTAGAGAGCTCCAGTCTCAAGAGAAGAACCCAAGAATCACATTAATTCTTTTGAGTTTACCCAAGCAACAAGATGACGATTTAACACATATTAATATTTTTTAATTAGACAACAAAGGAATAAAAGGGAAAAAATTCCTATTGCCCACAGCAATCACTGTCAGTACTTTTGAGTATATTCTTCCACACTCTGGGAGCTGTTCTCTTAACCTCCACTTCGACCTCTCCCAAAAGAAGCCACTGGTATAAAACAAGAAGAGAACAATGTAGATGAGACTCCAGAACTCAGAGGAGAGATGGAGGGAGATTACATCACACACTCCACAGAAGCCACTTCTAATTTCCCTCGTTAGATCTCTCGGTCCTCTCCTAGGCTGTGCTTGGGTCAGGCAAGGGAGAAGTCAAGGAGAAAGGTAAGAGGGAGGCCAAGGAAGAATATAGTTTCTTCTCCCTTCCTATACCTAACGTCCAGCCTTGTTGGATCCTGCCTCCCTCCAAAATACTCCTTTATTTTTCAGAACAAGTTAGCAACAAAGTTGTTAGGATTTTGTTGGTTTTGTTTCTCAGGATTCATACCCCACCCCCAACCAAAGCATTTATTTTTAGCTAAGTGCACTCCCCAAGAGATCCTAATGAATGGAGTGGTCTCCAATAATGTGTGTGTATGCATGCAGTATTTTATAGTCAAAATCCCATAAACACAATTAAGACTGTACCTATATACACATGTGATATAAATATATGGTCATTAATCTCATTTACTCTATCACAAACATCTTTATTTGTCAGTAGATATCCTTTTACATTTTCAAGGCTGTGTGGTATCTCACAAAGTATGTATTAAGTAATTCTTCATTGTTGGATACCAGTTTATTAATATTATAAAGGAGAATTATTCTTGTTCCATCTTTCTCACTTGCCCAATTATCCCTTAGGATACAGGCTTGAAGAGGAATAGAGTCGAAGGTAAATAATATGCACATTTAATGCTTTGATATATTTTGCCAAATTCTTCTTCAGGGCTAGACCAGGGAATATCCCATTGAGGACATGAGAGAGTGTTCACAAGAGGGGATTTGTGAGCCCCAAATGGACTCAAAGAAGAAAGTACACGTCAAAAAGCCTGGAGGCCTTACCTTGAATGCTGGTGCCTTATTTTTTTTCTTTCAAACAGGATGACCTCCTCATTGTGCCTTCGTAGCCTTTGAACATCACTGCCTATAAATCTTTGCTCTTGCCTCTTCCCTCCCTACCTCCTCCTTGATGCTTTCTCAGGCAGTTAATGTAACAACTGTAACAACAACAAATTTTCCATTTACTCTTTTTTTTTTTTAAGATTTTATTCATTTATTTGACAGAGAGAAACACAGCGAGAGAGGGAACACAAGCAGGGTGGGTGGGAGAGGGAGAAGCAGGCCTCCCGCGGAGCAGGGAGCCCGATGCAGGTCTCAATCCCAGGACCCTGGGATCATGACCTGAGCCGAAGGCAGACGCTTAACGACTGAGCCACCCAGGCGGCCCTCCGTTTACTCTGAATGCTAACTTATACTAGAATGCAGCATGTTGGCCCTCTATACAGACGGCTGTACTGCAATACTCCTGCATAACATAACATTCCAAAACTCAACTTGTAATAGCAATCATTTATTTTCTTGCTCACCAGACAGCAGGTTGTTTCAGGTGTTAGGGCAGCCACATTTGGCTTCAGCTTCAGGTCAGTTTCCATTTAATCCATTGGTCTCACTCTGAGTTCAGGATAAAGGAACAATGGCAATCTGTACCATGCGCTTCTCGGGAAGACCTGGCAAACTACTAATTATGCCCACATCCCACTGGCCAAAATAAGCCACATGGCCAAGCCCAACATCAATAGAACTGGGAAATACACTCCTTCCACCCTAATGCACTGCAGGGTCACATGGCAGAAAGAGTAAAGATGTGAGGATAATTCAATCTATCACATCATGTCAATTGTTAAAATTGACATGTTAAAATTGTTTTGTTAAAAACAAAACACATCTGGAGTGGTCAGAGAGAAATGGTCTACTTACTAAGATTACAAACTACCTAATAACCTTGCCCAGCTATGGTTACAGAAGCAAGCAGTGGAGTCGAATAGCAGTGCCTGCATGGATGTGGGTAGCCCTTTGCAACTATGTAACAAGCCGTGGTGGCAGAAGCAATGTTGTACAGTTCAGCCTACTACCCTGCAGAGAACCAGCACTGGTGAGGACATCAAAGCAGACAGAGCATCATGAACAAACTGTCCCAACCTGTGCCTCTGTCTCTACCTTCAGGGTCAAGGCCATATGGAAACTGTTGGCATGTACCTATCCCCTGACTCATGAGCAGTGTTCCTGACCACCCACCTACTATAGCAAAGTACAGAACTCTGGGGACTTAATTACTGTCCATATTGGGAAAGTAATTGAAAGGCTTTGATGCAGTATCTCTTGTCAAATCACAGTTCAGACAGGTATTGAGCCAATAGAAGCTTCATTGAAAGAGCACAAAATGTAAAACTTAGAAGAGGAGAGAACACTACCAAACTCATTATCACAAGGCCAGCATTTGAATCATTAACACACCTGTTCTTCCTTTTGCTCCTCCAGCCTTCCTAACACCATTGTAACTATGGTAAAGTGCAGGCCAGCATTACCCTGATATGAAAGCTAGATAATGACACTACAAGAAAAAATTACAGGCTCATAACCTGATGAACAGACATGCAAGAACCCTCAAAAAATATTAGCGAACAGAATTCAACAGTACAGTTAAAGGATCATACACCATAATCAAGTGGGATTTATTCCAGGGATCCAAGGAGGCTTCAACATCCACAAATCAATATGATACACCCTATTAACAAAATCAAGAATAAAAATCTTATGATCATCTCAATAAATACATAAAAGGCATTTGACAAAATTTAAGATCCTTTCATGATAAAAACTCTCAACAAACTAGGTATAGAGGGAATGTACTTCAACATAAAAAAGTTCCTATAGGACAAGTCTATAGCTAACATCATACTCAATGGTAAAAAGCTCAAAGTTTTTCCTCTAAGATCAGGAATAAGACAAGGATGCCCACTCTCACCACTACTATTCAACACAGTACTGAAAGTCCTAGGACAGAGCAATCAGGCAAGAAATAAAAAACATCCAAATCAGAAAAGAAGTAAAATTTTCTCTATTTGTAGAAGACATGAAATTATAAATAGATAACACTAAAGATTTCACTAAAAAACTGTTAGAATAAATGAATTTGATCAAGTTGCAAGGTACAAAATACACAAAAATCAATCGCATTTCTATACATTAATAATGAACTACCAGAGAAAAATTAGGAAAATAATCTCATTTACAATAGCACCAAAAGGGATAAAATACTTAAGAACACATTTAAGCAAGGAAGTGAAAGATCCGTATGCTGAAAACTATGACATTGATGAAAGAAATTGAATATGCAAATAAATGGAAAGATACTCTGCTCATGGATTGGAAGAATGTTGTTAAAATGTCCATACTACCCAAAGCAATCTACAGACTCAATTCAATCCCTATCAAAATTCCAATGGCATTTTTCACAAAAATAGGAAAAAAAAATCCAAGGTTAGTATGGAACCACTAAAGAACCCAAATTGCCAAAACAATTTTGAGAAAAAAGAACAAAGCTAGAGACATCTACTCCCTGATTTTAAACTGTATTACAAAGCTATAGTAATCAAAACAGTATGGTATTGGCACTACAAAAAAAAAAAAAAAGGACAGATTAATAGAACAGAACCAAGAGCCTAAAATAAATCCATATATATGGTCAATTAATTTATCACAAAGAAGCCAAGTATGTACAACAGGGAAAGGATAGTTTCTTCAATAAGTGGTGCTGAGAAACTGGATAGCCACATGCAGAAAAAAGAAATTGGACCCTTATCTTAAACCATACACAAAAATCAATTCAAAATGGATTAAAGACTTAAACCTAAGACCTGAAACCATAAAACTTCTGGAAGGAAACATAAGGAATAAGCTCCTTGACATCAGTGTTGGTGATGATTTTTCGCATTTATCACAAAAAACAAAGACAATGTGAAAAACAAACCAGTAGGACTACATCAAATTAAAAATCTCCTGCACAGCAAAGGAAACCATCAACAAAAGGAAAAGGCACTGAATGGGAGAAAATATTTGCAAACCACATATCTGATAAAAGGTTAATACCTGAGTTGTATGAGTTCTTCATATATCTTAATAGCAAAAAATGAACAATCCAATTAAAAAATGTGCAGAGGGGTGGAGCAAGATGGCGGAGGAGTAGGAGACCTGGATTTCGTCTAGTCTCAGGAATTCAGCTGGATAGGGATCAAACAATTCTGAACACCTACAAACTCAACAGGAGATCGAAGAAAAGAATAGCAACAACTCTCTGAACAGAAAAGCCACCACTTTCTGGAAGGTAGGACATGCGGAGAAGTGAATCCGAGGCGATATTCGGGAGGATAGACGGCGGGGGAGGGGGCCTCCATCAGCCGCTTCTGGCAAGTGATAGAGCCATGGAGCACAAAATTGGAAACTTTAGAAGTCGGCTCCTCTGAGGGACGTCGCTCCGGTGGCTAAGCAGGGGGTGGAACCCTTGCTGGGACAGTGTGGTCTCAGGACCCTCGGGGTCACAGAAAGACCGGGGGTGCCTGAGTGCGGCAGAGCTCCCAGGTATCAGAGTGGGGAAGCCGGCTGCAGAGACAGAGCCTAGGAGCGGGCTCTTAGCTTGGGGTTGCCATAAACCATGATCTGTGGCACAGTCGGGCCACTGCTCCTCCAGTAGGGACCCAACAAGTGGCAGATCCAGGGAGACTCCCCTTCCTCCCCCGGGAGGAGCGGCACAGGAGCGCACCTCAGGAATCTGCTGGGTTTGGAGACTCCAAACGGGGTCATGAGCCAGAGATAGAAATGCTCGGTCACAGGCCGGGTGAGCACGGAGTGAGGCCGAAGACCGGGGAGACAGGAGTGGCTGACTGCTTTTCTCTGGGGGCTCACTGAGGAGTGGGGCCCCCAGTTCTCGGCTCCTCTGGAGCAGAGATTGGGAGGCCGCCATTTTCACTCTCGTCCTCCAAAGCTGCACGGAAAGCTTGCAGGGAACAAAAGCTCCCAAGAGCAAACCCGAGCAGGTTACTTAGCCCAGACTGGCAAGGGCGGGGCAATTCTGCCTCCGCCAAAGACATTTGGGAACCACGGCAACAGGCCCCTCCCCCAGAAGGTCAGCAAGAACAGCCAGCCAAGACCAAGTTTACCGATCAATGAGAACGGCAGAACTCCAGTGCTAGGGGAATAATGCACATACAATCCATGGCTTTTTTACCATGATTCTTTAGTCTTTCAAAGTTAATTTTTTTAAAACTTTTTTTTTTTTGAATTTTTTTTCCCTTTTTCAACCAACATCTTATCAATCCCTTTTTTAAAGAAACATTTTTATTTTTCATTTTTAGAGTCATATTATATCCCTTCATAGTAGTTACCCTTATTTTTGGCATATATATATATATATATGTTGTACTCTGTAAAATTTTGAGATACAGTTTCTAACAGATCAAAATATACCCTAAATCTCTAGTATGGCTTTGTTCTAGTCTCCTGCCTGATCACATTCTCTCCCTTTTTTTTTTCTTTTTTTCTTTTTAAATCCTCTTCTTTTTTAAACAATTTCTTATCTTATCAATTCCTTTTATAAATTTTTTTATACTTTTCATCTTTACAGTCATATTCCATCCCTTCATCGTATCAACCCTTGTTTTTGTACATATATAAGTTTTTCTTTCTTTAAAATTTTGGGAGGCACTTTCTTCTAACAGACCAAAATACACCCAAAATCTAGTGTGTGGCACTGATCTATGCACCAGCCTGATCATATTTGATCATATTGTTTTTTTGTTTTTGTTTGTTTTTATCTTTTTCTTTTTTTTCTTTTCCTTTTTTCTTTCTTTCCCTTTCTTTTCCCCCAGTTTCAGGTCTCTTCTGATTTGTTTAGAGTATATTTTTCTGGGGACGTTGTTACCCTGTTAGCAGTTTGTTCTCTCATTCATCTATTCTCCTCTGGACAAAATGACAAGATAGAAAAAAATCACCTCAACAAAAAGAACAAAAGGCAGTACCAACTGCCAGGGACCTACTCAATATGGACATTAGTACGATGTCTGACCTAGAGTTCAGAATGATGATTTTAGAGATACTAGCTGGGCTTGAAAAAAGCATGGAAGTTATTAGAGAAACCCTTCCTGGAGAAATAAAAGAACTAAAATCTAACCAAGTCGAAATCAAAAAGGCTATTAATGAGGTGCAATCAAAAGTGGGGGCTCTAACTGCTAGGATAAATGAGGCAGAAGAAAGAATCCGTGAGATAGAAGACCAAATGATGGAAAATAAAGAAGCTGAGAAAAATAGATAAACAACTACTGGATCACTAGGGCAGAATTCGAGAGTTAAGCGATACCATAAGACAAAACAACATTAGAATAATTGGGATCCCAGAAGAAGAAGAAAGAGAGAGAGGGGCAGAAGGTATATTGGAGCAAATTATAGCAGAGAACTTCCCTAATTTGGGGAAGGAAACAGGCATCAAAATCCAGGAGGCACAGAGAACCCCTCTCAAAATCAATAAAAATAGGTCAACACCTCAACATCTAATAGTAAAACTTAGAGTCTCAGAGACAAGGAGAAAATCCTGAAAGCAGCTCGGGAGAAGAGATCTGTAACCTACAATGGTAGAAACATTAGATTGGCAACAGACCTATCCACAGAGCCCTGGCAGGCCAGGACTGGCAGGATATATTCAGAGCACTAAACGAGAAAAATATGCAGCCAAGAATACTATATCCAGCTACGCTGTTATTCAAAATAGACAGAGAGATAAAAAGGTTCCAGGACAAACAAAAACTAAAAGAATTTGTAACACGAAACCAGCCCTACAAGAAATATTGAAAGGGGTCCTCTAAGCAAAGAGAGAGCCTAAAAGCAACATAGACCAGAAAGGAACACAGACAATATACAGTAACAGTCACCTTACAGGCAATACAATGGCACTAAATTCATATCTTTCAATAGTTACCCTGAATGTAAATGGCCTAAATGCCCCAATCAAAAGACACAGGCTATCAGATTGGATTAAAAAACAAGACCCATCAATATGCTATCTGCAAGAGACTCATTTTAGACCCAAAGACACCCCCAGATTGAAAGTGAGGGGGTGGAAAACCATTTACCATGCTAATGGACACCAAAAGAAAGCTGGGGTGGCAATCCTTATATCAGACAAATTAGATTTTTAAACCAAAGACAATAATAAGAGATGAGGAAGGACACTATAGCCTACTTAAAGGGTCTATCCAACAAGAAGATCTAACAATTGTAAATATCTATGCCCCTAACATGGGAGCAGCCAATTATATAAGGCAATTAATAACAAAAACAAAGAAACACATCGACAACAATACAATAATAGTAGGGGACTTTAACAGACCCCTCACTGAAATGGACAGATCATCTAAGCAAAAGATCAACAAGGAAATAAAGACTTTAAATGACACACTGGACCAAATGGACTTCACAGAAATATTCAGAACATTCCATCCCAAAGCAACAGAATACACATTCTTCTCTAGTGCCCATGGAACATTCTCCAGAATAGATCACATCCTAGGTCACAAATCAGGTCTCAACCGGTACCAAAAGATTGGGATCATTCCCTGCATATTTTCAGACCACAATGCTTTGAAACTAGAACTCAATCACAAGAGGAAAGTCACAAAGAACTCAAATACGTGGAGGCTAAAGAGCATCCTGCTAAAGAATGAATGGGTCAACCAGGAAATTAAAGAAGAATTAAAAAAATTCATGGAAACCAATGAAAATGAAAACACAACTGTTCAAAATCTTTGGGATGCAGCAAAGGCAGCCCTAAGAGGAAAGTATATAGCAACACAAGCCTTTCTCAAGAAACAAGAAAGGTTTCAAATATACAACCTAACCCACACCTAAAGGAGCTGGAGAAAAAACAGCAAATAAAGCCTAAACCCAGCAGGAGAAGAGAAATACTAAAGATCAGAGCAGAAATCAATGAAATAGAAACCAAAAGAACAGTAGAACAGATCAACGAAACTAGGAGCTGGTTCTTTGAAAGAATTAACAAGATTGATAAACCCCTGGCCAGACTTATCAAAAAGAAAAGAGAAATGACCAAAATCAACAAAATCATGAATGAAAGAGGAGAGATCACAACCAACACAAAGAAATACAATTATAAGAACATATTAGGAGCAACTCTATGCCAGCAAATTAGATAACCTGGAAGAAATGGATGCATTGCTAGAGATGTATCAACTACCAAAACTGAACCAGGAAGAAACAGAAAACCTGAACAGACCTATATCCACTAAGGAAATTGAAGCAGTCATCAAAAATCTCCCAACAGGGCGCCTGGGTGGCTCAGCGGGCGCCTGGGTGGCTCAGTTGGTTAAGCGACTGCCTTCAGCTCAGGTCATGATCCTGGAGTCCCAGGATCGAGTCCCACATCGGGCTCCCTGCTCAGCGGGGGGTCTGCTTCTCCCTCTGACCCTCTCCCCGCTCGTGCTCTCTCTCATTCTCTCTCTCTCAAATAAATAAATAAAATCTTTAAAAAAAAAAAAAAAAAATCTCCCAACAAACAAAAGCCCAGGGCCAGATGGCTCCCCAGGGGAATTCTACCAAACATTTAAAGAAGAATTAATACCTATTCTTCTGAAACTGTTCCAAAAAAATAGAAATGGAAGGAAAACTTCCAAATTCATTTTATGAGGCCACCATTACATTGATCCCAAAACCAAAGACCCCATCAAAAAGCAGAATTACAGACCAATATCCTTGGTGAACATGGATGCAAAAATTCTCACCAAAATACTAGCCAATAGGATCCAACAGTACATTAAAAGGATTATTCACCATGACCAAGTGGGATTTATCCCTGGGCTGCAAGGTTGGTTCAACATCTGCAAATCAATCAACGTGATACAATACATCAACAAAAGAAAGAACAAGAATCATATGATCCTCTCAATAGATGCAGAAAAAGCATTTGACAAAGTACAGCATCCTTTCTTGATCAAAACTCTTCAGAGTACAGGGATAGAGGGTACATACCTCAATATCATAAAAGCCATCTATGAAAAACCCACAGTGACTATCATTCTCAATGGGGAAAAACTGAGAGCTTTCCCCCTAAGGTCAGGAATGCAGCAGGGATGTCCACTATCACCGCCGCTATTCAACATAGTATTAGAAGTCCTAGCCACAGCAATCAGACAACAAAAAGAAATAAAAGGCATCCAAATCAGCAAAGAAGAAGTCAAACTCTCGCTCTTTGCAGATGATATGATACTTTATGTGGAAAACCCAAAAGACTCCACCCCAAAACTGCTAGAACTCATACAGGAATTCAGTAAAGTGGCAGGATATAAAATTAATGCACAGAAATCAGTGGCATTCCTATACACCAACAAGACAGAAGAAAGAGAAATTAAGGAGTCGATCCCATTTACAACTGCACCCAAAACCATAAGATACCTAGGGATAAATCTAGCCAAAGAGACAAAGGATCTGCACTCAGAAAACTATAAAATACTCATGAAAGAAATTGAGGAAGACACAAATAATGGAAAAATGCTCCATGCTCATGGATTGGAAGAACAAATATTGTGAAGATGTCAATGCTACCTAGAGCAATCTACACATTCAGTGCAATCCCCATCAAAATACCATCCACCTTTTTCAAAGAAATGGAACAAATAATCTTAAGATTTGTATGGAACCAGAAAAGACCCCGAATAGCCAGAGGAATGTTGAAAAAGAAAAGCAAAGGTGGTGGCATCACAATTCCGGACTTCCAGCTCTATTACAAAGCTGTCATCATCAAGACAGTATGGTACTGGCACAAAAACAGACACATAGATCAATGGAACAGAATAGAGAGCCCAGAAATGGACCCTCAACTCTATGGTCAACTAATCTTCGACAAAGCAGGAAAGAATGTCCAATGGAAAAAAGACAGTCTCTTCAACAAATGGTGTTGGGAAAATTGGACAGCCACATGCAGAAGAATGAAACTGGACCATTTCCTTACACCACACACAAAAATAGACTCCAAATGGTTGAAAGACCTCAATGTGAGACAAGAGTCCATCAAAATCCTAAAGGAGAACACAGGCAGCAACCTCTTTGACCTCAGCCACAGCAACTTCCTAGAAACATCGCCAAAGGCAAGGGAAGCAAGGGCAAAAATGAACTATTGGGACGTCATCAAGATAAAAAGCTTTTGCACAGCAAAAGAAACAGTCAACAAAACAAACACATGTTTGTTTTGACAACCACAAAATGGGAGAAGATATTTGCAAATGACATATCAGATAAAGGGCTAGTATCCAAAATCTATAAGGAACTTCTTAAACTCAACACCCAAAGAACAAATGATCCAATCAAGAAATGGGCAGAAGACATGAACAGACATTTTTCCAAAGAAGACATCCAAATGGCCAACAGACACATGAAAAAGTGCTCAACATCGCTCCACATCAGGGAAATCCAAATCAAAACCTCAATGAGATACCACCTCACACCAGTCAGAATGGCTAAAATTAACAAGTCAGGAAACGACAGATGTTGGCGGCAATGCAGAGAAAGGGGAACCCTCCTATACTGTTGGTGGGAATGCAAGTTGGTGCAACCACTCTGGAAAACAGTATGGAGGTTCCTCAAAAAGTTGAAAATAGAGCTACCATATGATCCAGCAATTGCACTACTGGGTATTTATCCCAAAGATACAAATGTAGGGATCCGAAGGGGTATGTGCACCCCAGTGTTTATAGCAGCAAATGTCCACAATAGCCAAACTGTGGAAAGAGCCAAGATGTCCATCGACAGATGAATGGATAAAGATGATGTGGTATATATATATATATATATATACAATGGAATATTATGCAGCCATCAAAAAGAATGAGATCTTGCCATTTGCAATGATGTGGATGGAACTGGAGGTTGTTATGCTTAGCGAAATAAGTCAGAGAAAGACATGTATCATATGACCTCACTGATATGAGGAATTCTTAATCTCAGGAAACAAACTGAGGGTTGCTGGAGTGGTGGGGGGTGGGAGGGATGGGGTGGCTGGGTGATAGACATTGGGGAGAGTATGTGCTACAGTGAGTGCTGTGAATTGTGCAAGACTGTTGAATCACAGATCTGTACCTCTGAAACAAATAATACAATATATGTTAAAAAAAGAAGAAGAAGAAGAAGAATATAGCAGGAGGGGAAGAATGAAGGAGGGGGAATTGGAGGGGGAGATGAACCATGAGAGACGATGGACTCTGAAAAACAAACTGAGGGTTCTAGAGGCGAGGGAGGTGGGAGGATGGGTTAGCCTGGTGATGGGTATTAAAGAGGGCACGCTCTGCATGGAGCACTGGGTGTTATACACAAACAATGAATCATGGAACACTACATCAAAAACTAATGATGTAATGTATGGTGATTAACATAATAAAATTTTTTTTAAAAATTTGCAGAGGAACTGAGTAGACATTTTTCCCCAAAGACATACAAATGGCCAACAGGTATATATGAAAAGGTGCTCAACATCAGTCACTAGGGAAATGCAAATCAAAAGCAAAATGAGATCACCTCACACCTGTTAGAATGGCTAGCATCAAAAAGAGATAAATATTGGTGAAGATGTGCAGAAAAGGGCACTCCAATACACTGATATACACACAATGGTGGGAATGTAAATGGGTGTAAGTCACTATGGAAAACAGTATGGAGTTTCCTCAAAAAAAAATTAAAAACAGAATTACCACATGATCCATCAACTCATTTCTGGGCATATATCCAATGGAAATGAAAGCAGGATCCTGAAGAGCCATCTGCAGTATTCATTGCAGTATTCATTGCAGTATTATTCATAATAGCCAAGATATGGAAACAACCTAAGTGTCAGTCAACAGATGAATGGATGGACCTTAAGGGCATAATGCTAAGTAAACTAAGACAGAAAGAAAAAGGCAAGTTCTGTGATACCAGTTATATGTAGAATCTACAGAAAAGCTGAACTCATAGAAAGGAGGCTAGAATGGTGGTTAGGAGGGGTTGGAAGAAAAGGGACATTGGTCAGAGAATAGAAACATCCAGTTATATGAGGGAAAATGTACAGCATAGTGATAATAGTAATACTGTGTTTATATACTTGAAAGTTTCTAAGAGAGTAGATCTTAAATGTTATCACAAAACAAGAAATGGTAATTTTTTTCTTCCAAGTTTTTATTTAAATTCCAGTTAACATACAGTGTAATATTAGTTTCAGGTTTAGAACTTAGTGATTCATCACTTACATACAACACCCAGTGCTCATCACAAATGCCCTCCTTAATCCCCATCACCTATTTCACCCATCCCCACACTCACCTACCCTCTAGTAACCATCAGTTTGTTCTCTATAGTTAAGACTGTTTCTTGGTGGAAAAGGTGAAAGATGGCAGAGGAGTAGGGGATGCTATTCCAACCAGTCCCCTGAATTGAGCTGGATATCTACCAGACCACTCTGAACACCCACGAAATCAGCCTGAGATGTAAGAAGATATATCTGGACCTCAAAAGAAAGTGGGGGTAGCAATTCTCATATCAGACAAATTAGATTTTAAGCTAAAGACTATAGTTAGGGACACAGAAGGACACTATATCATTCTTAAAGGGTCTATTCAACAAGAAGATCTAACAATTGTAAATATCTACACCCCCAACATGGGAGCAGCCAACTACATAAGCCAGCTGTTAACCAAAATAAAGAGTCATATTGATAATAATACGTTAATTGTAGGAGACCTCAATACTCCACTCTAAGGAATAGACAGATCATCTAAGCTGAAAAAATCAACAAAGAAACAAGAGCTTTGAATGACACACTGGACCAGATGGACCTCATAGATATATACAGAACATTCCACCCTAAAATAACAGAATACTCCTTCTTCTTGGGTGCACATGGAAATTTCTCCAGAATAGACCACATACTGGGTCACAAATCAGGTCTCAACCAATACAAAAAGATTGAGATTATTCCCTGCATATCTCAGACCATAATGCTTTAACACTGCAACTCAATCACAAGAAAAAAATTCGAAATTCAAACACTTGGAAGCTAAAGACCACTCTGCTTAAGAAGTTGAAAATAGAGCTACCCTACGACCCGGCAATTGCACTACTGGGTATTTACCCCAAAGATACAAATGTAGTGATCCGAAGGGCACCTGCACCGAACGTTTATAGCAGCAATGTCTACAATAGCCAAACTACGGAAAGAGCCTAGATGTCCATCAACAGATGAATGGATAAAGAAGATGTGGTATATATATACAATGAAATATTATGTAGCCATCAAAAAATGAAATCTTGCTATTTGCAATGATGTGGATGGAACTAGAGGGTATTTTGCCAAATGAAATAAGTCAATCACAGAAAGACAATTATATAATCTCACTGATATGAGGAATTTGAGAAACAAGACAGAGGATCATACGGGAAGGGAGGGAAAAATGAAACAGATGAAACCAGAGAGGGAGAGAAACAATAAGAGACTCTTAATCTCAGGAAACAAACAGAGTTGCTGGAGTGGAGGGGGTGGGAGGGATAGGGTGGCTGGCTGATGGACATTGGAGAGGGTATGTGCTATGTGAGCACTGTGAATTGTGTAAGACTGATGAATCACAAACCTGTACCCCTGAAACAAATAATACATTATATGTTAATAAAAAAAAAAAAAAATGTTTGGGTCAACCAGGAAATCAAAGAACAACTTAAACAATTCATGGAAACCAATGAGAACGAAAACACATTGGTCCAAAACCTATGGGATACTGCAAAGGTGGTCCTAAGGGGGAAATACATAGCCATCCAAGCCTCACTCAAAAAAATAGAAAAATCCCGAATTCACCAACTAACTTTACACCTTAAAGAACTAGACAAAAATCAACAAATCATGCCTAAGCCATGCATTAGAAGATAAATAATTAAGATTAGAGCAGAGAACAATGAATTAGAAACCAGAAATACAGTAGATCAGAACAACAAAACTAGAAGCTGGTTCTTTGAAAGAATTAATAAGATCAATAAACCACTGGCCAGACTTATCCAAAAGAAAAGAGAAAGGACCCAAATTAATAAAATTAAGAATGAAAGGGGAGAGATCACAACTAACACCAAGGAAATAGAAATAATTATTAGAAATTATCATCAACAACTATATGCCAATAAATTAAGCAACCTGGAAGAAATGGATGTCTTCCTGGAAACCTATAAACTCCCAAGACTGAAACAGGAAGAAATTGACAACCTGAATAGGCCAATAACCAGTAACGAGATTGAAGCAGTGATCAAAAATCTCCCAAAAAACAAGAGTCCAGGGCCTGATGGATTCCCTGGGGAATTCTACCAAACATTCAAAGAAGAAATAATATCTGTTCTCCTGAAGCTGTTTCAAAAAAATAGAAACAGAAGGAAAGCTTCCAGACTCATTCTATGAGGCCAGCATTACCTTGATCCCCAAACCAGGCAAAGACCCCATCAAAAAGGAGAATTTCAGACTGATATCCCTGATGAATATGGATTCCAAAATTCTCAACAAAATTCTAGCTAATAGGATCTAACAATACATTAAAAGGATCATCCACCACGACCAAGTGGGATTTATCCCTGGGATAAATCAGTGTGATAGAACACATTAATAAGAGGAGAGAGAACTATAGGGTCCTCTCAATTGATGTAGAAAAAGCATTTGACAAAATACAACATCCTTTCCTGATTAAAACTCTTCAGAGTATAGGGATAGAGGGAACATTCCTCAAGTTCATAAAATCCGTCTACGAAAAACCCACAGCGAATATCATCCTCAATGAGGAAAAGCTGAGAGCCTTTCCCTTAAGATCAGGAACACGACAAGGATGCCCACTCTCGCCACTATTGTTCAACAGAGTACTAGAAGTCCTAGCAACAGCAATCAGACAACAAAAAGAAATAAAAGGTATCCAAATTGGCAAAGAAGAAGTCAAACTCTCTCTCTTCGCAGATGACATGATACTTTATGTGGAAAACCCAAAAGACTCCACCCCTAAATTACTAGAACTGATACAGCAATTCAGTAATGTGGCAGGATACAAAAATCAATGCACAGAAATCAGTTGCTTTCTTATACACTAACAATGCAACTGTAGAAAGAGAAATTAGAGAATCGATTCCATTTACAATAGCACCAAAAACCATAAGATACCTCGGAATAAACCTAACCAAAGAGGTAAAGGATCTATACTCTAGGAACTACAGAACACTCATGAAAGAAATTGAAGAAGACACAAAAAGATGGAAAAACATTCCATGCTCATGGATCAGAAGAATAAGCATGCTATATTACAAAGCTGGGATCACCAAGACAGCATGGTACTGGCAGAAAAATAGACACATAGACCAATGGAACAGAATAGAGAGCCCAGATATGGACCCTCAACTCTATGGTCAAATAATCTTCGACAAAGCAGGAAAAAGTATACAATGGAAAAAAAGAGTCTCTTTAATAAAGAGTGCTAGGAAAATTGGACAGCTTTATACAGAAGAATGAAATTAGACCATTATCTTACACCATACACAAAGATAAACTCAAAATGGATGAAAGACCTCAATGTGAGACAGGAATCCATCAAAATCCTAGAGGAGAACATAAGCAGTAACCTCTTCGACATCAGCCACAACAACTTCTTTCAAGACACGTCCCCAAAGGCAAGCGAAACAAAAGTGAAAATGAACTTTTGGGATTTCATCAAGATAAAAAGCTTCTGCACAGCAAAGGAAACAGTCAACAAAACAAAGAGGCAACCCAGAGAATGGGAGAACATTTTTGCAAATGACACTACAGACAAAGGGCTGATATCCAAGATTTATAAAGAACTTCTCAAACTCAACACCCAAAAAACAAATAATCAAGTCAAAATATGGGCAGAAGACATGAACAGACACTTCTCCAAAGATGACAGACACATGAAAAAAATGTTCATCATCATTAGCCATCAGGGAAATTCAAATCAAAACCACATTGAGATACCACCTTACACCAGTTAGAATGGCAAAAATTGACAAGGCAAGAAACAACTAATGTTGGAGAAGTTGTGGAGAAAGGGGAACCCTCTTACACTGTTGGTGGGAATGCAAGTTGGTACAGCCACTTTGGAAAACAGTGTGGAAGTGCCTCAAAAAATTAAAAATGGAGCTATCCTATGACCCACCAATTGCACTACTGGGTATTTACCCCAAAGACACAGATGTAGTGAAAAGAAAGGGCCATATGCACCCCAATGTTCATAGCAGCAATGTCCACAATAGCCAAACTGTGGAAAGAGCCGAGATGCCCTTCAACAGACGAATGGATAAAGAAGATGTGGTCCATATATACAATGGAATATTACTCAGCCATCAGAAAGGATGAATACCCAACTTTTGCATCAACATGGATGGGACTGGAGTAGATTATGCTAAGTGAAGTAAGTCAAGCAGAGAAAGTCAATTATCATATGGTTTCACTTATTTGTGGAACGTAAGGAATAGCATGGAGGACATTAGGAGAAGGAAGGGAAAAATGAAGGGGGGGAATCGGAGGGAGAGAAGAACCATGAGAGACTATGGACTCTGAGAAACAAACTGAGGGTTCTAGAGGGGAGGGGGGGTGGGGGGATGGGTTAGCCTGGTGATGGGTATTAAAGAGGGTACGTTCTGCATGGAGCTCTGGGTGTTATACACAAACAATGAATCATGGAACACTACATCAAAAACTAATGATGTACTGTATGGTGATTGACATAACATAATAAAATAAAAAAATTAATATTAAAAAATGTTTCTTGATAATTATGTAATCCAATGGAAGTGTTAGTTAATGCTAGGACATAATCATTTCACAACATGTAGGTATATCAAATCAACACCTTGTACATCTTAAACTTACACAGAGTTATGTCTATTATATCTCAAAGTTGGAAAAAACTCAACAAGTAATTTGGAAATCAGATCAATTTAGCAAATGATATGCACTACAGCTTATATCATTTGCCAAACAGTTTTAAGAAATATGTAGTACATGAATTAAAAGGAATTTTAAAACTTAGCTTCATGTTTTATTTTAAATTACCCAACAATTTATTAACTACTTTGAGCATCGCCTCTGCCTGCTACATGCCAACAGCCTCAGTCTTGTTCTTGTACTTCTCTCTCCTGTTAGACTAGGACCCACTCCATTGCCCACCCAGAAGGCAGGAATGCCTTCCCTCTGGTCATAAGATCTGCTCCGAACCGCTAGAATGGACCTTAGAGATCACATCCAGGTTTCACTTTACACCCGGGAAAGTTGAGATCTGGCCACAGGACCAGACTGGTGCAAGAACAGGCAGCCGTGAGGACCCAGACCTCCTGGCTCTCCTCCAGAAGTCACCCTGAAACATAAGGGCCAAGAACTTACGCTAAGATGTGGGCTCAGATACCAGCTTTGCCGCTTACTAACTGTGTGACCTTAATTGTTTAATTTCTCTTAGTCTCTGTTTCCTCATCTGCAAAATTTAGATAATCCTACCTCCTGAGGTCGAGTCAATGAAACTGTGTGTATGTGTGTTAAGCTCTCATTATCATTATAGCTTTAATGACTACCCCAGGAAAGGCTCTTATTTTCTCATCATAACCTAAATAGCCCTCTCCTCAGAACCCACAGCCACCATAAGCACCTGAAAAGGCAGGAAGTGGGAAATGGAACAAGATGACAACTGACCCTAGCTTGTGTGGATAAACAAAGGAGTACAAATGGCCTTGACTTTAATATCTGCTGGCTCCAGTGTCAGGGTGGCTCTAGGGCACCATCATAGGGTCTGGATTACTTACAGAACTGTGCTAGGGAAAGCAGGCCAGCGTTCAGACACGTAGCTCAAAGCCGCCTGTGTTAGGACCTGAAAAAGCCTGGTCTTGGCTCAGCAATATCTTACACACCCACTGTGGATGCAGGCACTTCTCAGCTTTGTAGATAGATATCAGAACTCACCACTAGCAAAACACCATCAATAAAACTAAATTAATTAAGAAAAAAAAGTTATAGAATTGGTAACCCCCCCCGTCTCACCCCCACCACCACTACCACCGCCAACTGAAAAAGATTCATGATTAAAAAGGTGAAAATCTCCTAGAAAATATCAGATTAAGAGAAAACTAGCACAAGCAGGATAAAACTAAGTCCCCTGGATCCTGCTTCAGGGCTGTTCTCTGTTGGGGTCATGTTCCAAATAAACATAAGTCAGACTTCAAAAGCCTCAGAGTAACAAAGTCTTTAAGGTATCTTGAATATGTGCAAAAGAGGAATTACACCACAGCTAGAGCACTAAACTGAACCTCCTAAAAATCCTCCCTGGCCATCCACACCTCCTGCAGCCAAAGGTGCCCAGCGCTGCAGCACTCTGCTTCCTCACAGCCTCTTCAGGGCTTTCTCCCAGGCGGCCTGGGCCCTGTCCAGCACGCACTCGCTCAGTTCTGCATCTGCTCCATCCACTGCCCCAGTCAGCCCTACGGAGGCTGAGGCGGGTGCTGAGCAATGGTCCCTCCTCCTTAGCAGGCAAGAATGGGAGGCTGAGTATGTATTCTTTCCTACTTTCTCCCCTAGGAAACCATTTGTAATGCCATCAGAGACATAGAAAGCCCACAGTAGAGTTCTAAAGGCCACTATTACAAGCACCGGAAATCCACTCCTTGGGTGGATCACTTTCTTCTCCTACTGCTCAGAAAAGCAATACTCATTGCTTCAAAGCAATCCTATTGCTCAGAAAAGCAAAATTCCACTACGATTGGAATCTATTTGGGCAGATCCCCCTACAGGTTTTGTCATCTACAGACTGTTCTGTTCTCTTCACAGTTTTAAATGAGCCCCTGATGACTTGAATTTTAATCTCTTACCTGCTTTTAGTCTCCTTTGTTTTATCTTCTCAAGTCTGAGACAGATGCCGAACCACCACGTGACCTTTACCCGAACCTCACCACTTTTAAAGGGCTTGTTTTCCTTGGCCAATTTCTTGTGAACAATTGAGAATAAAGCCACACACAGGCTTGGTTCTCCTGAAAGGGAAAACCATTCTGTTAGGTTCTTATTTTAAAGAGTCTATGTGGCTGGCTCAGTCTGAAGAGCATGTGACTCTTGTTCAAGCCCCATGTTAGGTGCAGAGAATACTTAAATAAAAAACTTTAAAATAAAATAAATGGTCTACATTGAATTATACTATGGAAAAATATTATGGGTATTTTTGTAATACAAAGAACTAGGTTATATCCAAACCACAGTGGCTCCAGATTATGACATTATTCAACAGACATTTCAGGTGCCCAATGTCCCATGTTTAAGGGCAAAAAACTTTTTCCCTCATCCCTGAGCTGAGTTCACTCTTGCAGTAAAGGTGGCCATGCTATAGCATAAAGCCCACAAGCTCTGAAATCATAGGACCCAAGTTCAAGACATGGCCCTAACTCTTACAGACTCTAAAACCTTGCCCAAGTGATAAAAGATTCTATTTGCTGATCACCTAATAAATTAAATGTAGCTATAAATTCTTTGCAGCTTTTCTCATCAACAAGGGAGTTTCTCCAAACTTTGCATTGTGACTGGTCTTGTGATTTGCTTTGACTAATTGAATGTGGCAGAAGCAACATTGTGCAAGTTCCAAAGCTTTGTAGCTTCTGTCTCCACCATGTTGGAATGCTTCCCTGGGACCACAATGTAAGAAAGGTAATCTATCCTTCTGGAAGAGAAGTAGCCACATAGGGAAGAAGCAAGGCCTCATAGCCCACATCTAACATCAACTGCCAAATATACAAGTGACGTGTTCTTGGATCTTCCAATCCAATTGGACCCGCCAGCAACGAGCATTTTGAGCCCAGGCAAAACCAGCAGAGGGGCCACCCTCCCAATCTACAGAAGCATGAAAAATGAGTCATTGTTGCTTTAAGCTAGTAAGCTTTGGGGTGGTTTGTTACAGAGCAAAGGCTGAGTCTTCATTCAAATGGGATGTTAATGCCTATCCAACTATTCATTTGTTTATTCAACAGTTATTGATCATTTACTACATAACATCTATAGTATATTCATATGTAATTTTGAGAATCAAATGAGATATTAGATGTTAATATACTTGGTAATATAGTTTTATTGTTACCAACACCTCCCTTTCACTGAGTTCCCATAATTTTTAAGCACTTAAACTCACTTTGTATTTTATCCTCCCAAGGGATCAGATGGCATCATTTTCAGTCATCTCTGATGGAGCCAATCCTTTGACACCTGCCCTTCTATTCTCATTAGCAGATAGGCCTGCCATTGGGTAAAGGACCTCTGGGACTTTCTTCTTACAGGGTCAGAAATTCACTCATGATGGAAAACAAAAAACTAATAAAGCACTAATATAGAGGACTTTCTATTACCATCCCAATAAGAACCTTTTTTAAAAAAATCTCTAATAACTATAATAGCTAACATTTATTGAGCACTTACTATGTGCCACGTGCAGTACTAAGCTTTTTAGTGAATGGTCATTGGACTCAACAGCACACTGAGGTAGGTACTATTATTATCCCTATTTGGGGGTAAGGAAACTAAAGACCTAGTAATGTTAAATAACTTGCCCAAAGGCAGACAGCATGAAATGGACCAAGATTCAATTGCTGGTAGTCTGAGCCCAGTGCACTACCCTTAACCACTGCCCTGGTCTACTCACTTTACCTTTTTGAGGCCACGTTTCACCATGGCTCCCAATACTTGTCCAGGACTAAGAATGTGTTGTTGTCAAGCTAAGCTCATTGGAGGTCAAGTTGTGTGACCTTGGCCAAGCCATCTCCTTCTCTACACCTCTGCCTCACATCAGGTAAATTAAGCAAAGGGTTAGACCAGGTAATGCTGAAAATCCCTTCCTGCCCTGAAAATTAAGATGATAAATTCTTTCCCAACATCTTGTTATATTCCAAGTTTTACTCTCTTTCTTATGAACACAACTAAAGAGCATTAGGGGAGAAAAAAGAAAAGCAGAGGCTATAAAAGTATGTTTATTAACTAACGTAGGGAAATGAAAAGGCAGCAGAGGGGATTCTATTTATAACTCCCTTGAGGATTATGCCTTAATCTATACTGTTTGATTTTTTTAATGCATTCATTCAGAGCTAAGACCCTGTAGGGTGCTCTTTAAGTCTGACACTGAATGAAATAATTCAATTAAAGTAGGCTTGAGGCTTTTGCAAGGTATTAAACTCCCTGAAGAGATTTAGGACTTGATCAAGGCCGCTTCAGCACCAGGGCTGATGAGACCACAGGAAAACAGAAGGGGGGCTTGATAACAGGGGTTTCTGGAGACATTGGAGGAGTCATCCCAGGCTGCTGGGAAAGGGGGCTGTCAGAGCAGAAGCGGTAGCTCAGGGAAAATAAACTCTGCCTGAAAGCTTCCCAATAGTTCACTGGAGTCTGACATTCACTTCATCATATTACCTTGGATAAAACCTATCCTTCCATAGCAGAAAATGAAATCTAGTAACAGTCTTTAACAAGTACCATTCATTGAGCGCTCTCTATATCCTAGGCAGGATATTGACCTAAGCACTTTTCATGCATTAGCTTATATAGTCTTCATAGCTGTATGACGTTAAAAAATCATCAAGCCCAAATGGATAAAGATGTGGTGTATATATACAACGGAACATTACTCAGCCATCAAAGAGAATGGAATCTTGCCATTTGCAATGAGGCAGCTGGAGAGTATTTTGCTAAGCGAAATAAGTCAGAGAAAGACAAATACCATATGATTTCACTTATATGTGGAATTTAAGAAACAAGACAGATGAACAGAGAGGGGGAAAAAAAAGAGGTAAACCATAAAATAGACTCTCAACTATAGAGAACAAACTGAGGGTTGCTGGAGAGGAGGTGGGCTGGGGGATGGCTTAAGTGGGTGACAGGGATGAAGGAGTACACTTGCTATGAAGAGCACTGGGTATCATATGCAAGTGTTGAATCACTAAATTCTAACCTGAAACTAATATTACACTGTATGTTAACTAACTGGAATTTAAATAAAAACTTGAAAAAAACCATCAAGCCCATTTTATAGATGAGAAAACTGAGGTGACAAGTAATGCCAGGACTTGCCCAAGTTTACACAGCTAACAAGTTGCAAACTAAAACCCTCATCTGTGGTGGCAAAGCCAGTGCTCTCCAGCACTATGCCACTTCAAGCACAGGTGGCATGTTATTGCAGGAAACCAAACCAGGAGAAATGCATGCATACAAAAAAAAAAAAAAAAGAAAAGAAAGAAAGACACAGTCTCTTTCCTCAGGTGCACACAATCTGGTCAGCAAACATGACTCATGTCAGAATAGCTCATACTAAATTACAAGTGACTAAGGTCAGATCCAAACCTGAGAACAGGTTTCCACAGGGGCAGGGCAGAGAGAACAAGATTACAGGAAGAGGAGGATAAGAAAGGGGCACAGTGAGGACCTTCACAGTCTTGTGTCTGCCCAAGACTGGCTAGTTATCCACCTTTTTTTTAATGCACTGCTAAAATTCTGACTCCAATTCCAATGTATAAGGGATTTTTTCCCCCACCAAGCAACTCTCCAACATCAGCTGGGTGTCCTATAATTTTACTCCATTCTGACACTATTTACCCAGCTACAACATTGGATTCCACATGTTAAGAGCTCAGTCCCACAAGACTGCACCCCCACCTCCACTTCAGATACAAGCACAGATTTTCCTGACCCACCAGTGATAGGTTGGAAGTTCCAACAACCCCCTCCTTATTTTCAATTAACTTGCTAGAGCAGCTCACAGAACCTGAAGAAACATTTTACTTACTAGATTACCAGTTTATTACAAATGGAGGTAACTCAGGAACAGCCAGCTGGAAGAGATGCATGGGACAAGGCATGGGGAAGGGGTGAGGAGCCACCATGACTTCTCGGCAAGCCAACTCTTCTCAAGTCTCCCTGTGTTCACCAGGCCAGAAGCTCTTGGAACCCAGACTGTTGGGGTTTTTATGGAGGCTTCATTACACAGGCACAACTGATTAACTCATTGGCCATTAGTGATTGAACTCAATTCTCCAGCCCCTCTTTCCTCCCTGGAGGTCAGAGGGCTGAAACTAGAAGTTTGAGCCTCTAATCACATGGTTGGTTCTCCTGGAAACCAGCCCCCATCCTTAAGTGCCATCCAACTACCACCTCATTGATACAACAAAAGACAATTTTGTCACTCTTACCATAGGAAATTCCAAGGCTTTGAGGACCACCATGCCAGAAATTGGAATGAAGACCAAATGCCTATTTATTATAAATCACAGTATCACCACCGAGCATTCCATGCCATTAGGAACTGTGTCTTCCTTCCCCAGTATCCAGCACACAGATTTTGTTTGGAGGAAGCAAGAATACCTGAAAGAAAGAAAAGAGAATATACAAAATGAAGTAAGCCAAAGAACAAAAAATCTCAACCCTAAATCTAACCATTCTCCACTGAAGAAAAAAAGGGGAAACAGGGAGAGCAGAGCAGGGCAGGGGCACTCAGAGGAGGTAGGGTCCAGGAGGATGTGAGATCCCTACTTATGAGAGGAGAAAACTCTCTAACAGCCTGAGATATAAGGGAAGCCATTTTATGTTTCTTTCTAAGTCAACATGATTGTATATAAACTTTGTTTAAAACAAAAACCCTGATTTATGGCCCACCAAGCATACATTGTGCACCTGCTTTGTGAATGAGTAGCCTAAAGGAAAACCATCTTGTCCTTAAGATATCAATCAGTGCTCCTACTCCCTGATTCCTTGTGTTAAAACTTGTGATTCCTGCCGACATACTAATGTATAATCTTTCGAGCTCGTACAAGATGTAAAACATATATAACCCCATGTAACATTCTCTGGAACACTTTCTTCCCTGTGAAGACCCTGTTTCTCGGGGAACTTGTCCTAACAGGCTCAAATAAAACTCTCTTTCTTACTTTTAAGGATTCTGAAAGGTTGGTTATTTTGCGTCAACACTGTCTGATCAGTTGCAAGAGATGCCAACAGCTGAAATGACCACTCTGAATTGCTAGCCTTAGATCGTACTTATGAATCTTAAGAATGCATTAGAATCAACTGGGGAACATATTAAGCCAAAGATTGCTGATTTACCCCCAAAGGTTCTGATCAGGGAAATTCTGCATTTTTAACTACTTCCCAAGTGATACTAATGCTGCTGGTTTAGGGTCTACCAAGAAACCTTCATTGCATATTAGAATCACCTTGGGAAGCTTATAAAAACACCCAGAATCCCTGGGGGTGGGACTAAGTTATTTATATGTTTAAAAACTGGGTGCCTGGGTGGCTCAGTCGTTAAGCATCTGCCTTCGGCTCAGGTCATGATCCCAGGGTCCTGGGATCGAGCCCCGCATCGGGCTCCCTGCTGGGCGGGAAGCCTGATTCTCCCTCCCCCACTCCCCCTGCTTGTGTTCCCGCTCTCATTGTGTCTCTCTCCATCAAATAAATAAATAAATAAATATCTTAAAAAAAAAAATTATGACTAGGTGATTCCAGTGTGCAGCCAACCTAGAGAGTTAGTAATGTAGAAGCATTCCTTGAAATTCATGGGCCTGACATTCGTACCCATAAAATAACAGCAAATATTTATTGAACACTTAACATGTAAGTCACTCCACTGAGTACATTACAGCTTGATCTCATTTAATCCACACTAGAACCTTTCAAGTAGGGACTATTATTCCCATTTTACTGATAAGGAGAGTGAGTGAAATTAAGTGATTTGTCCTAGGCCATAAACTGGTGACAACCTGGGAATCCAGCTCAGGTCTACATCTATGCAGACTCAGAACCACAAGACCTCTAAATTTAGCCCCCTCCCCAAGCCACTCAGTGCTCTGGTCTCTGCCTTAAATCTTCAGTATTTGGTTGAGTCCAGATGCCAACAATTTAAGCTGGAACAACTGGAATCAACTTCATATTTGGCATCATTTACATAGATGATATAGATGATAGATCTGTATTCATAGATACATATATGAATAAACAAATGCAAATCACAGAATGGTTGTTTTCCTAAATTCAATCCTTTTCTAAACCCAGCCACTGTCCTGTTTATAGTCCTTCAATGGCACTTCCAAAAAACAGTTCAAAATCCAAATATGGCATATTCAAGGCCCTTCATGATGGAGCCCCTGCCTGGGACTCCATAGCCCCTCACACTTCCTCCTTGCTTCTCACTATCTACTCTCAGCTCCCCAGATCCAACCAGGCCACCATGCCTTTGTCCCTGTTCTTTCTCCTTCCTTCCTCCCTATCTTCCTGGAGAACTTCTACCTATCCTTTAAAACTCAGGTCAACTATCACTTCTTAACCAAAATCCTCTCCCATATCCCTTCTCAGAGCAATCACAGCAGCACGTGTATCACATTCCATTTTATCCTTACTATTTCTCATTCCCTATACCCTTAATCAATCCACAGAATTTCCAAAAGACCTTTGTGAAAGGATCCTGGCTCTGCCCTGAGAATGAGACTTTCCCTAAAGACCCTTTCAGTGGACAGTACTCTCTCCCCTGCTCTAGGCCTACAGATGGGGTAGTATCCTTTTCCCTCTCTTCCAGACCACTCTCCTCCCTTCCTCTGTAAAAACTCCTGCAGCTTTGAATCTCCTGTTATCAGATTGCACCACCCATCACCCCTCCTTGTTACAGTCCCAGTCCTTAGCTTACACCCTTCATTCCTAGAATATTTAGTTCCTGGCTGGCTGTCTCTTCCTCCAAGCTCAGATTCTCTGGTCCATTGTTATCATTGCTCCCTCTTGCCCAATCCCCTGGCCTCTTCACTCTGTCATCCTGGCTAAACCACACATGTCTTGGTTAGAACCAAGTCTCTGTCTGCTCTGCACCTACACCCTCTGAAAGCTGAAAGAAGCTGGAGAGAAATAGAGCCATGCCAACTGGGTCGCTGTAAAGTCTGGATCGTGAGCCTCAAGCAGCAAAGTCCATGCATCCTTCTATCTTCCTAGATGATTCTTTCATGCCTTTTCCTTTCTCTGCAAACCCCAAGTCCCCAACCACATTTTCAGCCCTTGACTTGGCTTCTCTAAATCATTAAGAGAAGAAAGGCAATCAAATAGCAACTTCCACAAGCTCCCACCTTCACTTCACTCTCCTGCATGTGCACCCACATTCTCTGATGGCTGTGATATAGACAGCTTCCCCTCTGACCACCAGGGATTCCAGATGCTGCAGCATCACTAAGCCCATATTCTGCCCTCTTTGGGCCAAATTCTCTAGCTCCCCTGGATTGGATGACACCACAGAGACAGAAGATAAGCCATGATGGGATGTGGATCTCTTTTCTTTGATTAAATTAGAAATTTAAACTATTCCTTTGGGGGCGCCTGGATGGCTCAGTTGGTTAAGTGTCTGCCTTCAGCGCAGGTCATGATCCCAGGGTCCTGAGATAGAGTCTTTTTTTTTTTTTTTTAAAGATTTTATTTATTCATTTATTTGAGAGAGTGAGAGAGAGAGAGCACATGAGAGGGGGGAAGGTCAGAGGGAGAAGCAGACTCCCTGCCGAGCAGGGAGCCCAATGCGGGACTCGATCCCGGGACTCCAGGATCATGACCTGAGCCGAAGGCAGTCGCTTAACCAACTGAGCCACCCAGGCGCCCTGAGATAGAGTCTTGCATCCAGCTCCTTGCTCAGTGGGGAGCCTGCTTCTCCCTCTGCCTGCCACTCTCCCTGCTTGTGCTCTCTCTCTCTCTCTCTCTGTGTCAAATAAATAAAATCTTAAAAAAAATTTTTTTAATAAAATAAAATAAACTATTCCTTTGTGCTTTGTTCCCAAGTAGAGGATAAGGTTAATGATATGCTAGTATTTCAACATAAAAAAGACTGGCATCCCTGTATTGTTCCTCTGGTAGATGCCTATTTTTCTGGCTTCTACTCATTTCAAGTACAGTGACCTGGAGAAGACAAATAAAATAGGATTTGAGTCCTTAATGTGTTGTGTGTTTATTTGGATTTACCAAGACCAATTCAATCAGTAAAAATAAAATCTTGTTCAGTCTTTTCCCCTTGTAATCATTGGAAGATCTCAGAAGTGAATAGTGTATGGGGGTGAGAAGTATGTGTGGAGGGAGATGGAGGTAGGATGAAATACTACTTTTTGTGAGCTTTTTAAAAAAGTCTTCACTTTTCCCAGACAATTTTTGAAAAAGAGTACCATGTATGATTTTTCTCTCCTTCCTTTCTAGCCCAAACTGTCAACAGTTCAAATTCCCACTTTCCTATTACACCAGTTAAGCTTATAGGAAAGAGTCTTCTAAGGGTATTTGCATTTTAATTTACATTGAAGACTTACACATCTGCCTTGGCATTATGCAAATGCTTTATGTCTGTTATTTCCATCTTTATGCTCATCTTCACAGGATTGGTAGTATTTTATCATCATCCCCATTTACAGATTTGGAAACAGGCTTAGATAAATTCAGGGATCAGCCCAAGGTCTCTAGCTACTAAGTCGGGGAGCTGAGGATCAAACATAGGCAGTCTGACTCCTGAGTGTGTATAGGAGGGATGTCCTGGCTGGCAACTGTCGTCATTCCGTGTGGACATGTCTTTGTCGACGGCGCAGCTGCTCAGGGGCCTGTCAGGTCTCACCCGGAGGCTCCCAGTGCAGCATGCCCAGATCCATTCCAAGTCTCCGCGGGAGGAGCTCGGGACCATGGATGTTGCCGTTGGGCTCACCTCCTGCTTCCTGTGTTTCCTCCTGCCATCGGGCTGGGTCCTGTCGCATCTGGAGAGCTACAAGAAGCGGGAGTGAAGGGGGCTGTCCTGTCCCTCACCCTGTGACCTGACCACCCCTGGCCTCTCCTGATCATGTCTGCTGCATCTCTGGCCGGTCTTCCCGGGATCATGTCCTTCAATTACAGTGACCTCTTCTGCAGTCATGACCTCTCCATTTCTCCATGGTGACATCCTGGGACCACATATATTGGTTTATAAGGCCCTACTCGGTAGGGCCCTCCTTGTAACCATAAAGTCTATTTAAACCTTGAAAAAAAAAAAAAAAAGGAGGGATGTCCCAACACCTTCTGTTAGTTCCCCTCTCTGAGATTCACTCAGTTATATCCTACAGTCCATTGGGTATTTAAGAGGAGAATGGGATGAATGGGGTCAAGTTTCACTGAGAAGATAAAAGACGACTTAGGTCAACAGAATAGATCACTGCCTCAGGATAAGAGTTAGCAAAGGCAAAATGCAAATTCTAAGTAGAAAAAAAACCTATTACATTTTAAATTCTTATCTGCTAACACAGTGGAAAGTGTGGGACAACCCGAGTCTCTAAGTAGCTTAAGGAGGCAATCTAAGATACTGATTTCTAGAATGAAAACTGCCAAGATTTAAAGCCAGGCTCTTCTTACTATGTGATCTTGGGCCACTTATTTAACCCTCAGGTTCTTCCTAGGCAAATAGGGATAGTGATAGCAGCAACTTCAGAGTCAAGTTGGTACCAAGTGTTCACCAAAGGGACATTAAACTTTGAATGCAGTATGAGAGACTGAATAGACAGTGGCCAGATTGTATGTAAAAATAAAACTCTAACCCACTATCTGCAACCAGCCCAGGAAACCAACCCATTATCTATAGTAATGAGTGCAGGAAACTAGCCTACTTACTATTTGTAAGTCTGACATGTAAAAAGACCACTATCTCTAGAAAAAAATCCATGAAACCAAATAACTCCTGAAACAATCAGCCTCAAATAGTCAGGACTTCATTCATAACTGGCACCTTCATTGAATTTTGTCCTCACTTCTAACTTAGAACCAACCAGAGAGAGCCAGTCACACCATTAACCAATCACACAAGATATCCTGCTTCTAATTAGCCCACCTACAACTTCCTCATGCTAACAGCCTTTAATAGGAGTGTACCTGAAGTCTTCCCTTTTCTTCTCTCTAAAGCTTTCCCACTACTCTGCCTGCTTTTGAGTCTCAACCAAAACACAAGTTATGGTGGCTGAATCTCTTGTTATATCCCTTGAAAGCCCTGAATAAATTGATTTCACCTGTTCCCATTGGGTTGGTCTTCATTTATTTCCACAAACCTTAACTGAGTTCATTCAGATGAGAAATGATGGGGACTTAGAGCAAGATCGTAACAGTGAACATGGTGAGAGGTGAGCAGATTCAGGACGTATTTTAAAGGTAGAACCTTCACAAGTAAGAGGTGAGGGAAGGTGGGGATCAGGTTCTAGGCCGGTAACAAGGTGGGCAATGGTGCCATGTGCAGAGATAGGGAAGGCTGGAGTATGTACATTCCCAAACTGGAGGAACAGTGCTTTAGGCTTACCTACTCCCTGCACACACAGGAATGTAAATAGCTCCAAAAATCCTCTTTAAGAGACCATCTCAGCCAGCCCAACATGCGGGCAGAGGATCATTTCTTCAGACAGAAGTACCTCTAGGGTAGGAGTTCCTGAGTGTTGTAAGTTCCCACTGCCACTTACTTCTCCTCCCTCAAAAACAAATCTTCACAATTCCCTGACTGATATGTGAAATTCTACCCTTGGAACTGGCTTCAACCACAATTAAAAAGTTAATAAGATGGCATAATCTCAATTTGTTTTAAAGTACATATATATCTGGAAGGAAATACAGCAAAATGTTAACCACATTTGTTATCTCTGAATAGTGATATTCTGGGTGATTTAAATTTTCTTCTTAATACATTTCTGTATTGCCTAAGCCTTTAATAATGAAAAAGACTTTTCTTATTAAAAAAAAACACATTTCTTAAAAATGAGATCTCTGGGATAGGTAACAAATTAAAAGCTGTCAGTCATTTCTTCCCTGGCATGAATAAATGGAGTGTATATCACACATGTGCAAGTTCTGAAGCGGAATGTAGAAGATATGAGAACTGGGCTGTCTACTAGGGTCAAAGGCACACGAGGAAATATGTTCCCCAAGTACTTCACAAGAAGGCCAAAAACAGCCCTGCCTTTGCAGCTATATGAGAGAGATTAGCCTCAGAGTTGGGCCTGGAGAGTGAGCTGTGATACAAATATATACAGTATTTCCAAACACCGTTTCAGGGGAGTCACCACCAGCCTAAGAACAAGGGACAGCCTATTTTTTAATGAAATGATTAATTTGGAAGTGCAAACAAAGGGAAATTCAGAAATAGGCCGTCCCAAGAGAACCAGTCTTGACTGGGGCCAATTCAACCCTGACCACACCTCACTGTCATGGCCAAGGCATGGACTTGGAGAAGCACCAAGGTGTGTGGCCATATTTTGTCACTTGGGTGAGAAAAGGAAGTGAAATGATATCGGGCTCCATTCGCCCTACCCAATGGAAGAGGAAAGCTGTCGCCCAACCCCCACCCCCAATTCAACAGGGCTTCTGCTCTGAAAACTTTAAATCATTGGCTTATTTCCACTCATTCTTGGCTAAACTGACAAATATATCTGTTTACTCCGGCTTCAAGCAAAGAATAGGCCCCTCCAGAGCCTAGGATTTAAAATGCTCAGCAGTGTGGCTGATTGATGCTGGGAGGATTGTCAATGGAGAGTTTCTCTGGCAGTGTGAACGTAGGAGATAGAGAGATGGATGGACTCTCAAAGTATCAAGGGCCCAGAAAACTCCAGAAGCACATTTTCCTGCTCAACAGTAACATTGGAGGGACACTTCAGATACATTGTTTTCATCACGTCCCCCACTAACCCTAAATTATCCAAAACTTGGAAATAAATTGAAGAAAGAAATGTTTGTCCTCTCAAGGTCATTGTTTAACAGGCTCATGAGATGATCATTTAATTAGGACTTGGATTTTGCCATTCAGTACTTGTGAAAAGGATGCTAACTTGTAGATTTCTATCCCAAAAGTTACAATTTTATTGCCCAGTAGAACATGAGCCAACTTTATATCTTTTAGCAAATTCATTTCCACTTTCTTTTTGACTGGCTTACAATATAAATGTCCATTCCTCAAATTTTCTTTTTGAACAACCTCTACCTTCTTACTGAGTTACTCATTAATTAATGAGTTGAGTAAAATCTTTACACATGCTTATTGTCTTTCATATCAGTCATGTGTCAGGGAGAAAAACTTTTCCTCCACCCTCTCAGATTCAGAGCTCGGTGCCTACAAATTAAACTCAAATGGACATATCAGCAAGAGAGAAAATAGATTTTAATCATGTATGTAGGGGAGTTTGTATAAAACAGATGTGACTAAAGGGGCTTATACATCTTAACAGGGCAAGTGGAAGGGGAGATCGGCACTCTTGGAAGCAAATGACTTCTTAGAAGGATGGACATAAAAGAGCACTTAGAAGAGATGGGGGATACGATAGTTTTGTGACAATGTCTGTTTTGGTGTGATGGCAACTTCTCATCACCAAGATTAGAGTTGCTCTCAGGGAAGGGATTTGGGACAATTGAGTTCTTTTGAAAGGCTCTACTCTTAGACAGATGAGGGAGTTCAGGATCTCAAATCCTTCAGCTCAAAATAATTTTTATGCAACAGCAGCATATTCTGGACCCCTTCATACCTTCACATGTTTTAAATTTTTGGAAACTTATTTTCCAATTTGCAGGTGTGGAAATGTAAGTCTCAAGGATAACAGAAGAGCCACACCTCAGCAGGATCAGAGCCAGACTTTAAGGCCAGGTCTGACACTAAAGTTCTTCCCACATTGCCAAACTAAATAGCCTTGACCAAGATACTTTCCCTCTCTGAGCTCAGTTTCCTCGGATGTAAACTGGGGCAGGTAGAAGAAGTGATCTCCACAGTTCCTTCCAGATCCAGTGATCTCTGATAAAGTTAATTCCGTGGCAAAATGATTAAAAAAAAAAAACAAGCCAGACTGATCTTCATGTCTTCTTCCCATGCCACCCCCATCCCTAATGACATCATTTCGTAGATGAGCCCATGGTCCTGAATTTTCTCTCCCTATCAAGACTGCCCTATCCTGGGGCGCCTGGATGGCTCAGTCAGTTGGGCCTCTGCCTTCGGCTCAAGTCATGGTCCCAGGGTCCTGGGATCAAGCCCTGCATCGGGCTCCCTGCTCAGCAGGGAGCCTGCTTCTCTCTCTACCTCTGTCTGCCACTCCCCCTGCTTGTGCTCGCTCTCTCTCTGTCAAATAAATAAATAAAATCTTAAAAAAAAAAAAAAAGACTGCCCTATCCTGTGAGTTGTCCATCAGGGAACACTTCCAACAGGGAATCTGCTAATGTTATAAACTATAAAGCAATCAATACTAAGGAAAATGGCTATTAAGAGATTAAGGTCTCATGCACATATATATATGCACTCTCCTTTAAAAGGTATCTGTATTTACCTTCCAAGAAAGACAAAATTTTTACTCAGGTGAATGGTAAAATCCCAGACAATGTGACAGGCAAGTGGGGTAGCTTTGTGAGGGCAGGAGAATCTTAATAATCCTACACCAAATGTATTTGGAGGGCTTGGTTTTGGTCAAAACAGACCAGAGCTAAGTCCCGGCCAGCACCAGTTCCTATGCCACACCAGCTATTATATATTTTGAACACTACCCTTGCTTTTTTGCCTTGGTTCATTGAGTCACATCTGCTTCCAAATACATACAACAGTGACAAAATCTCTGCATCTGTTGCTAGGCATTCATCTTCCCCAACCCAAAATGTAACATTTGTACTTGAACACTGCTATTGATTAAGATGATTAAACTTGGTTCTCATTATTCTTCATTAAATGGGAAATAGATGCTTACGTATTTTTCTTATTAATCTGTCCTAATGTTTCTACACTGACTATTTCTTCAATGTTAGAGTTTAAATAATGAAAACAACTAATGCCAAGACTCTATTAAGGATAAGGAATGAACTACCATCCTGATCCCTTCAGTGAAGCTTGTCTTTTTAATGCTCTTTTCCCCTCCTCCCTGGCAATTAAAAGACAAGCATCTGTGCTGGGGAAGGGTGTGCATATGTATGTTTTAGAACAGAGGAGAACGAGCAGGACAGTTTTTGTCACTGCCAATGTTGTAACAACATAGCATGTCTTGACTTACCAGAGAATTATTTATTTCAACATCTTTTTTTATAAAGATAATGATGGGTCGTCTTCTGGATTAGCATCAGATCTCAAGGGAATGTCCTGGCCTAGACAAGACATAGCACATGTGGTCAAAGGTACATGTACAACAATGTTTCTCAACCCTGGCTGCACATTAGAATCACCTGAGGACCTTTTAAAAAAAAAAATACTCATGCCTAGGCAGCACTGAGACCAATAAAATCACAACCTCTGGTAGTAAGTCCAACTATAAGAATAGAAAAGCTCTACAGGTGACTTTAACATACTGCCAGAAGTGTGTACCCCTGGTGTAGAGGGTTGTTTACTGAAGCTTTGCTTATAGAAGGAAAACAATGCAAACAACTTATATTTTATTCATTGGGTGTGATTAATTAAATTCTGGTGCATCCACACAATGAGATACTTACCAGTCTTTTTAAAAATAATAATAATAAAGCAAATCTATAGGTGTTGGGCAAAGCAATTCGCTCCATCAGTGCTTTGGGCACAATAAGTAAGGCCTATAATTTTTTGGGAGGCCTATAAATGTTAGACACCCAAAAAAATTATTGATTACAAAATATAAAAACAAAACTGCAAAGTTACAATGAATAAATGTTTGTCTATAAAACATAATATGCTATCAACTTCAGTAATTATTAGATTTGGTATTCATAAAATTTTTATTACATTTGAAAACAATTGGCAGGTTATTTTCGCACCTCAGGAATTCCCAAGTAGGCATCATCAGTGGTTCTCAAAATGCAGCCTCCAGAAGAGCATCATCAGACTCACCTGAGAACTTGCTAGAAATGAAGACTTTGAGGCCTCACCTCCAACCTACTGAATCAGAAACTCTGAGGATGGAGCCCTATTATCCGCCTGCACAAGCCCTTCAAGGGATTCTGATATATGCTCAAATATGAGAATCACTGTACTAGATGATTACCAAAATAAAAAGATAATATTACATAATTATAATTAAAATAACCAACCATAAATTAAATAATAAGTAGCCAAGTAATTTACAAAGCACAATTTGAAAATCCTTTCAAAAATTTCTGCTGAGAAAAAAAATATATATATATCCTCAAAAAGTTAAACATAAAATTATTATATGATCTAGCAATTCTATTCCTAGAGATATACCCAAAAGAACTGCAGGAACTCAAACAGATACTTATACATCAATATTCACAACAGCATTATTCACAATAGCCAAAAGGTGGACACCCAAGTGTCCATCAATGGAAGAGCTGATAAACAAAATGTGGTCTACATGTACAACAGATTATTTGGCCATAAGAAGGAATGAAATTCTGATACATGCTACAACATGGATAAACCTCAAAAACATTATGCTAACTGAAGTAAGCCAACACAAACAGACAAATAATGCAAGATAAACTTATTTGAGGTACCTAGAATAAGCAAATTCATAGAGGCAGAAAGTAGAAGAAAGGCTACCAGGGGCTAGGGGTGGAGGTGAGGTAGGAGTGGGGGAGGGGATTTAATAAGTAGAGTTCCTGTTTAGGGTGATAAAAAAGTTGTGGAAATGGATACTGGCATAGTCATACCGCATTGTGAATGTACTTAATATCACTGAACTGTGCACTTAAAAATAGTTAAAATGATGAATTGTATGTTGTATGTATTTTCCCACAATAAAAAAATGCAAGCAGGAGAACCAAGAAATCAGCAATGTAATTCAGTCTAAACCAAACCAGTGGAACCAATGGTATAAGTCCCAGTCCAGTCTCAAGTCTTGAGAACCAGGAATACTGATGTCTGAGGGCAGGAGAAAATGGATGTCCCAGCTCCAGTAAAGAGAACAAATCTGCCCTTCCCTCCCACCTTTTGTACTACTCAGGTCCTCGGTGGATAGGATGATGCCCACCCATATTGGTGAGGAAGGACTTCTTTACTCAGTCTACCAATTCAAATGCTAATCTCTTCCAGAAGCATCCTCACAGACATACTCAGAAATAATGTTTTACCAGCTATCTGGGCATCCCTTAACCCAAGCAAATTGACACATAAAATTTACCATCACATGTCTACTCTCACCACTTTTATTCAGCATAGTACTGGAAGTCCTAGCCACAGCAATCAGAAAATAAAAAGAAATAAAAGACAACCAAATCAGCGAGGAAGAAGTCAAGATTTCACTATTTGCAGATGACATGATACTATATATAAAAAACCCAAAAGACTCCACCATAAAACTGTTAGACCTGATAAATTCAGTAAAGTCACAGGATACAAAATCAGTGCACAGAAATCTGTTGCAGTTCTATACACCAATAATGAAGCAGCAGAAAGAAAATTAAGGAACAATCCATTTACAATTAGACACCTAGAAATAAAACTAACCAAGGAGGTGAAAAACCTGTGTTCTGAAAACTATAAAACACAGATGACAGAAATTGATGATGACACAAAGAAATGGAAAGACATTCCATGCTCATGGATTGAAAGAACAAATATTGTTAAAATGTCTATATTACCCAAAGCAATCTACTCATTTAATGCAATCCCTATAAAATATCAACAGCATTTTTCACAGAGCTAGAATGAACAATCCTAAAATTTGTGTGGAACCACAAAAGACCCCAAATAGCCAAAGTAACCTTCAAAAAAAGAAAGAAAGGAAAAAAAAAAAAAAAGCTGGAGACATCACAATTCTAGACCTCAAGTTATATTACAAAGCTGTAATAATCAAAACAGTATGGTAGTGGCACAAAAATAGACACATAGATCAATGGAACAGAATAGAAAACCCAAAAATGGACCCACAATTATACGGTCAATTAATCTTCGGCAAAGAAGGAAAGAATATCCAATGGAAAAAAGACAATCTCTTCAATAAATGGTGCTGGGGAAATTAGACAGCAACATGCAAAAGAATGAAACTGGACCACTTTCTTACACCGTACACAAAGATAATCAACAACACAAGAAACAATAGGTGTTGGCGACGATGGGGAGAAAGGAGAACCTTCTTGCACTGTTAGTGGGAAGGCAAACTGATGCAGCCTCTCAGTATGGAGGTGTCTCAAAAAGTTAAAAATAGAACTACCCTACGATCCAGGAATCACACTACCAGGTATTTACCTGAAGAATACAAAAATACTAATTCAAAGGGATATTTATAGCAGCATTCTCTACAATAGCCAAATTATGAAAAAAGCCCAAGTGTCCATCAACTGATGAATGGATGAAGAAGATGTGGCATATATATAATGTAATATTACTCAGCCATCAAAAAGAATGAAAGCTTGCCATTTGCAATGATGTGGATGGAGCTAGAGACTATAATACTAAGTGAAATAAGTCAGTCAGAGAAAGACAAATACAGTATGATTTCACTCATATGTGGAATTTAAGAAACCAAACAAATTAGCAAAGGGGAAAAAAGAGAGAGAGAGGTAAACCAAGAAGCAGACTCTTAACTATAGAGAACAAATTGATGGTTACCAGAAGGGAGGTGGGTGGGGGGATGGGTGAAATAAGTGATGGGGATGAAGGAGGGCACTTGTGATGAGCACCGGGTGATGTATGGAACTGTTGAATCACTACATTTTACACCTGAAACTAATATTACACTGTATGTTAACTAACTGGAATTTAAATAAAAACTTTTTTAAAATTTACCATCACAGATGATCTATTTACCATGTATAAGCTTGGACTATATAGGTTCCTTGAAGGCAGGGACTATTGTTCATAAGTCTCCAATACCTAACACAGCACCTAGATGGCAGCAGTTAACAGTAAATGAATCAACAGGTGACTAAGGGAATGAGCAAGTAAATGAATAAATGAGTACGTAAATAAACAAATGACTGTCACATAAGTCTTTAGGGTGGTCTAGTACCCAGTGAGCTTGTGTGCAAAATTTTGTGCATCTATGAGGTTTTCGGAGAAAGGGTCTGCACCTTTTATTAGATTATGAGTGGGACATAGGCCCCCAAAGTGCTTGCAACCACTGGTGTAGAGACAGGCAGAGGATGAGGTGAACTAGAGGGTTTCTCAGTATAGCTTACCCGGCCACTCACCAATCCTCCTCCTGCATATATACCCCAAGAAATTACCACACTGGTTCCTGCAAGGACTTAAGCGAAGTTGTTTTCCAAGGCTCCTAGAAACCCCAGATGCTGTTTTGTTTGCCTCCTGCCACTTACAGAGGATATGTGGGAAACACTGGTAAAACGCTCTGCCACACAGGGGAGAACGTAATGCCTTCAACCTAGCTTCCGCTCCTAGCTCCATAATCCCCATCCCAAACTACCTAGGGAGTATAGTTTATCTCTGTTTCCAGAAGGGCGGGTATTAGAGGGCAAATGCCACCTGGATGCTGAAGACAAAAATCAATTCAGAAAGATGGCCTTTGACACAAGAGAGATCTCAGCCGTTACCGTAGGAGACAGTAGATGAGAAACTCGGGAATTAACGTCACCAGGACAGCTCATCTAGTCTTCGCCTCTCTTGAGCTAAATGCTTAAGACAGCCCCAAGAGCTCAAATCTAGGGAAATAATTTTCTATTGTTCTCCTCAGACTATTTAAAACTTTGAGTCAGGAGGGCTATGAATTTTTGGATGGAGGGGTCTAGAGATCTAAAGCGAAACTATAATTGTAAACAGAGTTTTTGAGAGAGGAACCCAAATATGACTACTTTGTACATAATTTTTAAAATCAACATAGTTCCACTTACTAATAATGTGCCCTATCCAAGCTGCTTAAAAACCTCAGTTTCTCTGTAAGGATTATAGCAGAACCTACCTTCATAGGGCCATTGCCAATGAAATAATGCTTGTGAAGCATTTAACACATAATGGATAGCTCATTATTCACAAAATTTTTCCTTTTATTTTCAGACAATAAAATTTATTAAACTGTTTTGTGTTCACTAAACTGGCCCTTGGAAATAAAAATTAAATGTAGAATTTGAATTTTTTAAAGCTGAACAATAACCTGGGTATAATCTAGTCCATTTTCTCCAAATCAAATCTTAATTATAACACACAGCAAAAAAAAAAAAAAAAATAGTAATTTAAAAAGCAATTAAAAACAGTGCTGTTCTACTGGAGAGTTTGGTAAATGGAGAGCTGTCCTCTTGCCCTCCACAGGGAACCATAGCATACCAAAGAGCACAGTTTGAAAACCACAGTTCATCCAACCCTTTCTTCTCCCAGATAAGGACTATGGGACCTAAGAGTCTAATTGTTAGTCCAAGGTCACACAGCTAATCAGAGACAGACTTCCTGGGCTAGAATCTGGATCTCCAATACCAAGGAATTTACCAACTAGCTATGGAAACAGGGTATGTGCATGATTGGATGTGGAAGAAAATTTTAGGCCGTTTTTCAAGTAGTATTATCAAGTCCCTCACTCTTTGGGTTTCATTTTCTCCACTGAACTTTGTTCTTTTTTTTTTTTTTTTTAAATATTTTATTTATTTGAGAGAGAGAGAGAGAGCAGAGCAGAGCAAGAGGGAGGGGCAGAGAGGGAAGCATGCTCCCTGGGATCATGACCTGAGCCGAAGGCAGACACATAACCGACTGAGCCACGCAGGTGCCCCTGAACTTTCTGTTCTTAATAACATGTCTAAGTATCCAGTACCATGAAAAGAGTGATCATGTACATGCTCAGTGAGTCACACCAATTTTTCATTGAATACTTTTATGAGTTTGTGTATTTGTTATGAATTTAAATATGAATATAAAACAAAAATGTTGACATGGTAATTGAGGAAAATCATTTCAAATAAAACATCATTATGTAATTTGGAAATACATAGAAAAAACTCAGCAAGTATTAGGTCTTATTTCTGTTATTTATCTTTCTCTCTGCTTCAAATAATGAAATTTATATCATTTTTATGAAATGATATGCTGAAACTTTATCTTTTAAAACTTCCTGAGAAATATTTCAAATATACAAAATAAGCTCTGCTTGTTCCATCTGTCAGCTGATTCTGAGCAGGGCAGAGTGACAGTGAAGCTCTTTGCTTCGATTAAATGTGATTCTTGCCTAATGGCAGGACTGAAGATGAAGTGATTTCGGAGACTGAATATCTTCATAACTTCCTACTGGGGAAGGAACCACCAAAGGGAGGTGAGACTTACTTCAGTGCTCTGTCCCACTATCTGGGTTTGCTGCTTCACACCCTCCGGATCTGTCCTGTAAATACCTCTCAATACTGCATTAACTCTTCTCAGAAAAACCCACAGACATCCCAGTCTATGTTTTGAATCCTGTTTAAAAGGCCTCAAGCAGAAACGGAGAGAGGAGCTTCCAGCAGAGCCAGTGAAGCGGGGCTGTTTCCCTTCCATCAGCATCTCCCCCTCTCCTCACCACCAGACAAATGGTTCTTGCCCAACATATACACTCAATGCAAAGGAAGGCCAAGGGCCCAGACATGCCTGGAAAGGTTTATCATCTAGTGGTGAAGAAAATTTGGACACCTGGACATTAAAAGGGAACAAACATTTCAGGGGAAGACGTTTGATGCCAAGTAAGGTCAATGAATTGTAAATGCCATGGGACTTTAAACCACGGAGAAATCATTACTGATATTTAGAAAAGACTTAGCAAATAGAGATGGAGCAGGAGCTAGGGCTTAAATAATGGCAAGATTTGGAAGGACATGGAGGAGGGTGTTCCCAATGGGGGAAACAGTGAACAGAGACCCAAAAAAGGAAAAAAGGCAAGATGTATGGAAGCAAGTGGGAAGACTTATCTGTACACATGTAGGCTGTTTGATTAAAAATAGAAACTGAGGCCAAACCATGAAGGGTCTTAGAGACCAAACAGAAGAGTTTATACCTGCCCTTACTCCCTCCATTCCCTGGTGACACTAATCTGATGAAATAACTCACAAACAGGACTTAATGACAGGGGCCTTGCCTCTTTACTCTCAGAAACCCAGGGATGGCAAAGACCTTTCCTGTCCCCCAGGCAAAATCCCATCTATTGGTAAAAGCTGTAAGAACTGCGTTGAGACAGATTCTAAGATCACACCTGAGCTCACCATGAGTGTTGTGATTTATAATTACCACCTGTCAAGAACTGCAGTAAGAATAGCAGTGCAGATGCTTTGTATTTGCCAACTCTGCTTTATCCAAAAACCATAGCTATCGTGGTGGGAAATTCAGGCATTGAGGTTGCTTAATGGGGGAAGTGTTGTGGGGTAAGGAAGGCCTTACGATTTCTGCTAGTTAGGTTAACGACTAACTCTACCTTTGCTTAAGACCAACCCAAAACGAATGTTCTGCTCCAGACTATAAGGGAGAATATTTAAGCACTAGTACTGACATCTGGCCTCAGCAGAGAGTACCGTAATTGGCTAGTGATGTGATGTCTGCCCAGCCCTAAGAAGTAATGCTATGCATACTCCATACTTACTATGCCTACCTTTGCCAAAAGGACCACATTAAAAGTATTTCAGGCATCAGAACCAATGGATGCGAGAAGTTAGGTATTCTTGTTCGGTTTGGTTTCAGTTTTCAAATGATACATGTTTTTCAAATTTTATAACCAAGTTGGCAGGTACGCCTTCTATATACTTATGTAATTAATAAGGCCAACCCAAAATAGACGTTATGGCCCAGAATGAATTCAAGGCAGGACCACAGAGCTCGCTCACAAGAGAGTTCAGGGATTTTAAAGGCTTTAATCATAGCAGTTGTGTTGATCTTAACTTGTTTCTTCGGTGAGACCTAGCCAGTATTGAAAACTTGCAGCCTTCACCTGCCCGTGATTCCTGATGCGGATCAGCCCTAATATTTCATCTCCCTGCCTCTAATTTTCTCTCCTGTTGGAAGCCCTTCATCTCCTTCTCTATCACACTCTTGGGGACGGTGGAGTTTGTCGGCAGAGAGAGCAAATTCTTTTTCTTCTTTTTATTCTTCCTGTAAATGCAAACAAGCAACCAACACTATAAGAAGTTTCATATTTGCAAACACCCCAGGGTGCTTCACAAAAATCAATCTGACCAAAAACCATAAAATATAAATTCACCTGACACAAGCACATGATGCCCGTGGAGATTTCTCCCCCCACCTCTGCATTACACAGTGTCCATACAGATAGCTCTGGAAACTGCACCAATTACTAGAGCTGCTGGATAAATCTCAAGGTCAGGAGAATTTGCAGGAGAAAAAAAGGAAATGAAATGCATCTTTAAAGAGGGCCCTCTGCCCAGGAGAGGCCGCTCTGGAGCACATTCAAACAAAAGTAGATGCTTTGGGCAAGATATTTTTCACCTTTCCTTGATGATACTGCAGGTAATGGGGAATCGCAGCCCCACCATCCATTTCCAGAGGTCTTTCCTAACAGGAGTCTGTTCCATGTGTTTCTGTGATTGTGGATGAAACGAGGATTGCACTGGGCACGGGGAAATGCAGACAGGAGGGCATAGCTGCTGAGTATTTTTGCATATAAAATGTTTACCTTTTTCTAGTCATAAGAAAAATTCTTATTTAGTGTTGAAACTTGGCAAAACACAAGGAAAAAAACTAAGATCACTCCTAATCCCTCTGCCACCATTGCTTAGTGGCATATCCACCAGCAGTCTCCCAAGGCCACAGCAGAAATCCCTGGTACATTCACAGAAGGAAGAATCATGGGCCTCCCCCCAGAGCTGCAGAAGCCAGATTTCCGGAGGTGGATGGGTCCCCGCATCTGCATTTTTGAAAGGCATGCCCAGTGATTCTTACAAGGTCTTCCTCTCTGAACTGTAAACTCCCCTAATGTAGATATTGGTTTCTTTCGTTCACCGTTGTATTCCAAGCCTGGCACGTAGGAAGTACTCAATAAATATCTGTTGAATAAGTAAATAAATTCTATCCTTTCTCCTTGCACATAACTTTTCTTCCCTTTTTTCTGAAACATACTCTCACAGCTTCCACTGAACCATAGGTAAGGCACTTGCCATGTACTTGTCATTGCCCTCTGAGTTTTACAAGCACATATAACAAATCCATAAAGCAATCATTATTTATCCCCATTTCTGATGAAAAATCCTAGACACAGAGAAGTTATGTAATTTGTCCAACATCACACAGCTAGGAAATAGTAAAAGCAGGTTTAAACCCCAATAGTGTAAATCCAGAGTCTTCATGCCTCACATCTGCGTCCAACTTGAACCTTTTCTCAGGTTTTTAATAACATTCTACATTTTTTAATGGTAACATGGTATTCTACTGTACAGATTTACTAGAACTTAAGAAATTATTGGACAGTTCCTCTCTGTTTTTATAACAGTATATAAAAAGCATGTTAACTAGGGGTGTCTGGGGGATGCAGTCAGTTAAGTGTCCTTGGTTTTGGCTCAGGTCATGATCTCAGGGCTGTCATCTCAGGGTCTTGAGATCAAGCCCTGAATTGGGCTCCCCACTCAGCGCAGAGTCTGCTCAAGATTCTCTCTCCCTCTCTCTCTGCCCCCCCCCTTTCTCTCTCTCTCTCTCTCAAATAAATAATAAAATAAATCTTTAAAAAAAAACACATTAACTAAATTTTCCCACAACTGTATTTTTTTTTCCTTAGAATCGCTTCCTGAAAGTGGAATTACTAGGTCAAAAAATGTGAATACTTTTTGGACTCTTGATTCATATTGATAAATTGTCCTAAAATATTTTAATAAGATACACATCCACAGCAGCACAAATGTGCCTATCTCTCCCATTAAAAAAAAATACAGAAAATTTGAACATCATTAAAAATATATATTTGTGGCTGCTGTGTTTTAGGGAATATTTTAGTTCTTTTTAAATGACAGCACTTCTCATAGGGCACGATCCTGATGATACCAGCAGACAAAGAATTAAGCAGGAAAACAGTTCTTTCCCACACCTCCTGGAAATGCCCTAGATACTCCTCCCTCTACATGTTTTGGGGGGAGGAGGGTGGTGTTTTTATTTGGTTTTGCTTTACTTCTGTACCTTTACTTATGGTGCACCCCCAAGATGTTTCACTTTTATGCATTCCCCAAATTCACCTCCTTAAGGTTCCAGTCCTTGGTGATCATGCTCCTCAGATGATTAATGAATCTTTTAATGCTAAGGGCCAACAGAAGCCATGTCTACTGTGATTATCCACAGATTCCTAATAAAGAAACTGAGGCTTAGCCAGGCTGAATAAATTGCCCAGGGTCACACGGCACAGTCTAGATTCTCAGAGCTGATGCTCTTCACCACCACCCTCCACTGCCTCTTTCTTTCTTGGCAGAACATGCCATCTGTGAGAGAAAACTAAGGCTGAGAATCAACCATTCCCAGGGCTGACTAACCTAACAACCCTGCATCCAAAAAAAAAGAGCTTACTTCTCCCTATGCAGAGGAGGGGAGAAAGAAAGAGCCTCTACTCTTTGCCGGAGCACTCCAAATGTAACCATCACTCCTCCAGTCACTGACTTTGAACACTTTGCCTCTGGTGTAACTGAAATCATTATCGATCCAGAGTGTTCTCTAAATGAGCTCACAATCTACTATGGTCTGCAGACCAGCCAGGCTCCTAAGAGCAGCTGCTTCCTTGATCAGCTCTTCCTGGCTCATATTTACTCTGAGAAATTGGAAGTTAAAAGTAAAAGCAAATAAAGATGGAATCTAATTATATTGAGCAAAGACACAGTGTGCAAGGAATGCTGTTCTTCTCTTCTGATAAGCAAAAGAGAAAGGTTGAGTTGGCACCCAGACATTGCCTGAGTTGACAACTTCGCTCTCTACCCATCCTGCATCACTGTCATCCATTGATTGCGTGTAAACTGCACGGGGCCAGGGACTCAGTCCCGTCACTCACCCTGCTGGTATCTATTAGGATTGATAAAGAGGTTTAGAGTAACTTAAACCATTCTGAGTTGATTGTTTTCTAAGTGAGCCCAGAGGAAGGTAGCCTCAGTTTGGTCTGACAGCTCAACCAAGTTATCAGGATCCAGGCTGTCCTATATTTTTGCTCTAATGTCCTCATGTTTGTTCTTTCCACCCAAGCTTAGTGCTGCTCCAGGCTCCCAAGCTCCAGGCATCAACTCCCCACTCAAGGCAGGAAACCAGGAGAGGGGGTGGCACCACCTTTCATGTCTGCCCTTTTTATCAGGAAAGCAAATGCTTTCCCAGAAACAGCTATCCTTCCTCTTACATCTCACCTAGCTTAGGATCACGTGGCTACTAGATTTGGAGGGGGGGGTGGATATCCTACTCAATTTATAATAATCACAAGACTTCACTAGAGTCAGACAAATTCTTACCCGAATAGAATTTCCCATAAAATTGAGGTTCTATGAGAAAGAAAGAAAAGAAGGATTGGCAAATAACAACTATATTCCCAGCACATAGCAGAAGGCCAGGCACATAGCAAGCGCTCAGTGAAAACATATTCAGTAAGTCAATAAACACCCTTGTTCTATAGCTAAGAATGGAGAGAGGAATGTGGATTGAGTTCAAAGAGGAGAACAGAGGAAGGTGGAAGGAACATGGTGGCATCTGCTTCCCATCTATTCTTGGAATAGGTCTAAGCTGCTATGGTTGAGAGAGTGAAGGCCAGAAACTGATGGGACCATAACTCATGAGCATGACCATAACTCCTGGTGATACTTTGGATAAAGGATAATGGCCACAGGCTCCTGGCACTGTTCACAAGAGCCCAGTAACAACGGGACACAGGGCTGGGAAGGGGCCCTTCTCTGGGCCACCACATAACCCAGCAATGCTCTGCCCATTCTCAAAGTTGCAAGCTTTGAGAGCACCCAGCGAGCCCCCTTTGGCATGGAAAGCCTACAGTGCCCTCATGAGGGGCACTGAGGAAGCTTCAGCAGGCAGCTTTCCAGACAGTGGACTCTGTCAGTAGGAGAAGAAGAAAGGAGGGAGGAGGCCATGTAGATACTGCAGCTGACACACTGGCTGTGGGAGAACTTGAGATGAGCCTTGGCAATCCCAGAAATCACCAGGCGAGACTTTGAGGGGGCAAATGCTAAGCAGGTGGGGACTTGTGCCAAGCAGGTAGGGGCTTGTGCCAACACAATTTGTATTTCCAGGTTGGTGGCGTTTGGGTTGCAAGTGGACAAGACAGAGTTGGCCACAGTTTTCCCATACAAAAGAATGTGGCCTACCTAGATTCTCAGAGCAGGGGACACTGCCAGGGAGAATCCTACCTGGGAAGCCAGAGTTCGACTTCTCTGTTAGGATTTGAGGATTGTGTAGACAGAGCAGGAATCAGGAGAACACTTGGCAGCCAGGACCCCTACTACCCCTAGGCTGTACATGGAACAAGACAGACAGACAACTAGTCTGGTCACTGGTTCAAATGGTCCCTTCTCCTCCCCTGGGCCTCAATTTTCTCATTTATAAGGTGAAGGGGTCACATTACATCTCTAAAGGTCCTTTCAACACTAGTGTTCTATTTTGTTAAAGAATCTACGAACAAGAAAAAAGTTAAAATAAATCAGAGTGACTGAACTGAGCATATGAATGGAGTTGTGGCCAGAGAGAGAGGCAGTAAAATGCAGTGGCTGAGAATTCAGGCTCTAGACTCAGCCAGACCTGGGCTTAGGGCCAAGCTCTGTCTCTTACTATATGATCTCATGCTTTTAAGCCCGAGATGGGTTTTCCTTGTCAAATGGAAATAATACTAGCTATCTCATGAAGTAGTGTTGAGAACAAAATAATATACCCATGTTGCCGAGCAAAGTACCAGGCAAATACTAGGTACCTCATAAATGGCACTTTCAACAAACCAAAAAGATGAATCCCTAAGTGATAGTCTTCCCTTCAGACATCTCAATATCCTGGTTTTGGTTTCCAAATCTTTCTTCCAAAAGAACTGTCCATTTTCTGACTACCAACTTTGAGTTCAAGGAAAGAACCAGATCCATCATGCCTTCCTGAAAGCTTGATGACTGGGAGTTTTATATAGGGTATTTCCAGGGTTAACTCTGGACTCAGAAAGGTGTGCAGAGGCCCTTTATTCTGGGAAGGGCCCCTCTTTTTCCTTTCATGGGCCTTGTCTTGTTGGATAGCCAAATAAAAGGCTCTGCCCACTCAGATTCAAAAATCTATTCATTAATGGTATGCAATTCACATTATGTGCCACTAATTACCCTAAGAAGGCAGTAAAAATTAATACGGAACTAGAGTTTAATCGTTTGATAATGACAGGGAGTTCCAAAGTGCCCTCTGGAGTAATAAAATTAACATTTAAACTAGTTCAGTCAAAGAACCTTTCCTTAAACATAACTCTTCACCATTAGGATGGCTTATTTATTTATTTTATCTTTGGGAAGCTCTAAAATATCACAGATTTAGACTGAACTTCAAGAATCTGCCTAATGTTCCAGGACAGTGACTAGAATGTTTGCAGTGTTTCAGGTGAACTATGGATGGACCCCACTGTACATGTGCATGCACAATAAAATCAGATTGTCCTGTATTTATTTAACCAAAGGTAGAGAAGCTTCTCAGAAGCCACTGCATCTGGGAGATGGAGGCTGGAGGAAGCTGCCAAAACACTGCCTAGGATAGGGTCCTACAAAAATCTCAAAACACAAATTGTTGCTAGAATGCCATTCTTTCACATTTGAGCTTGTATCAATATCCCAGGGTCTTCCCTGGACTTTTGTTAAAGGGAATATGGGGGTTTTAAAATATGCCTGTAAAAAATGGAGTCTAATTCCCTTTCCCTTGAACATAGGGAAGATTTAGTGATTCTCTTCTAACAAATAAAATGTGGCATAAGTGACGCTCTGTGACTTCTAGAATCAGGTTCTAAAATGGATACAGTTTCCACCTGGCTCTCTATCTTGAGACACCTGCTCTTGGAATCCAGCCAGGTTGTAAGGAAGCCCAAGTGCACGAAGAAGCTACCACAGCAGCATCAACAGCCAGACTTATCAGTGAGTAAGCCTTTAGATGATTCCAGCATGCAGCTTTTGACCCACCCCACCTGAGGTCCCAGACAAAAGTCATGCCCCCCAGTGCTCTGAATTCCTAACCCACAGAAACCAGGGAGAGATATTAAACAACAGTCATTATTTTATGCCACAAAATTCAGAGATAAGCTGTTAAGAAGCAATAGATGACTCAAACAGGAAAGTTTACAGACATTGGGCCTCCTGGTTCTTAAACAAAGCCTTAAGGCCAGCAAGGCCTCATGCACAGAGGGTCAGTCTCAGCTGTGTCTGACCACTGCCCCAGTCACCAGCCTTTCAACATGCATGCGCATCACCCTGCTGGGTGACATAGCCCCAAAGAAGCTCATTAGCTCTGAGCAATTTTAAGGTTGAAGGGCTTTCTTATAATTCACAGAGATAGAACTAAGCACAGTTTATCCACCTGGGATGTTTGCTTTCCCTAAAGAACTAAGGATTGGCTTGAATAATCCTTGAAAGTGGCCTTTCAGAGAGTCCCATTGTGTTGTGGCTCATTTCACACATGCTTGGGAGAGAGGAAAAGCCAGCAGAGAGGAAATGGCTATGTTGTGGGACAGGCCATGCCCACCTCTCCTCCCTCAGCCCCATGTCCAGTCTCTCACACCAGTGCTGCTGTTCTCTCAGCCAGGCCAGCTGTCTTCTCATTCATTCATTTGTTCAATGTGTATTGAGGATTTACAGCATCAGGGGAGACAGATATTAAACATCTCATCATACAAATAAAGAACTCCACTTGTCCTAAGCACTAGCAGTGGGACATACAGGGTCCTCTGGGGAGCTAGGGATATTTAAGCTGAGACCTGAAAAATCAGAAAACTAGTGAGGCAGACAGGGGAGGGGTGGGAGCATAGGGAGAGCCATCCAAACAAAAGGTCACACCATAGGAGGAAAGTGTGTGTATCTGGGGATCTAAGGAAAGATCAGTTATGGTGCCAGGAGTGGAGAAAGGAAGAGAGAGAATGCCCCAGAAGAGTCTGAGGAGGGAGGGAGCAATGGATCATGTGGGGTCATGTAAAAAGATTTTGTCTATATTCTAAGGACAGGCAGCTACAGTGTTTAAAATAGGAGAGTGACACAGTTGAATTTCTTCTGCCAATTCACTTCAGTTCCTCTAACCCCATCTTTTCCCATCTGCATGTATACCTCTTATAACCCAGACCCTATTACATTGTAGCTAGTTGCTTAGGTATCTTTTCTCCCCCAGCTGGCTGATGGCCTCTTGAGAGCAGAGACAATGTCCTAACCATAACTGTAACTCCATCAGGCTTCCTACTGCCCTCGGTATCGAGTGCAAACTCCTTTTGTGCCCTGCAAGGCCTGGCACCATGTGTCCCTTGCCCACCTCTCCAGGATCCCCTTGAGTCATCTCCTTTGCTCTCCAGTGATCCATCGTGGTCCATCCAGCCACACCAGCAGGCCCACCACTTCCTATGGGGCTTTTCAAGAAGCTCTGGCTAGGATGGTACAACTGTTTAATATTCTCAGAGCAACCAATGCTTCCCCATCACAGCACCTACTAAAATTTGTATCAGTACTTATATACATTATTGATTTGATATCTGTCTCCCCTCCTAGACCATCCATTTCGTAAAAGCAAAGAACTTGTCAGCCTTGGTCACCATTATATCCTCAGTACCTAGCACTGCGATGCTCGTAGTTGGCATTCCACAAAGAGCTGTTGAATGACAGAATAAGGGAGTAAGAACGCATGAATAGGTAAATGAATGGATGAGTTAATGCATGATCCCAGTGGCCACCCAGGCCAACTCAACAGCTGATGTTGGAGACCTCTCTCTGGTTGCTCTCCAGTACCTTCAATGACATAACCTCGTTGCTGGCCTCACCAACTCTCCACTGGAAGAAATCAATGGTAGTGAAGGCTTTGTGGAATAAATGGAAAGCAGAAATGGGTAGAGAAGGCCAGGAAGGCATTTCTGGCAAACGCTGAGTAGTTATTATCTTACTCCTTCCGCCAACCAAGAGGAAGAAAGCTGGCAGACACCCATGTTCAGTGAACGAGTCCATGTAAATGTTGATGTGCATAAGATTTTGGCTGCATTCTTGCTCCCCACGTCCAGGGCATTTCAAAATCCTTCACAGGAACTAATGGGGTCAAATAGATCCCTCCAGGTCAGTGCTTCTCAAACTATCTCTGGTCAAGGGCCAGGTTTTGTTTTTATTTTCAATCCATCAGAGATCAATACCTTACAAAATAGAGAAATTATTCACTTGGATGAGGCAGCAATGTCAAATTGCTGTAAAGTTTCTAAATGCTTACTTCCCATTTCTGTAATCATTTCATCATGAGTAACAAATATTTTGTAGGCCTATAGCCAGCTGCCACCCACACTCTGAGTAGCACTAATTCAGGTCAGTATTGCACTCCCACTACCTCATTCCTAGCCATGGCAGACATTGCTAATCAATCGTTACATCTTTCCCCATCAAGCCCACGTTTGGCCTTAGAATCTTTTTCATCCTAGTGTTCAAGACAGTCTTCACCATATAAATAATCAGGGATCTCACAGAAAAGTCCAACTTATTTGCCATCCCTGCTCTACATGGTCCACAGACTGGCCATTTGTCATATTCATGCCCAGAATAGGTAAATATCCATATTTTTGTGTCCAGCCTAATGAAAAGTTCATAGAGAATGGCCATTTCATCAAAGAGAGTCTGTCCTGGACTCATTCAGTCTATTAACAACTTTTTGCAGCGTGAGAAGCCCTTAATTGATATGTACTAAGAGAAGATGTAGCAATCTATACCACATACAGAAACGAACTTCTGGTGTGTTCTCAGATTTAAACTGTATGGATCACATTTGGGAACAAAATCACTGGCCCTTCATTGCTTTGACTCTTTCTTCCCTCAAATTCTCCATTCCTATGACTCACCTGCTTTTATTTCAAGTTGTCACAGGGGCTCATTCACAGTGGTTGTTTGCATTTCTCTTTGTCCTCTTTGTCAAAACAGTGAGGGTTTTCATTCCTCCCACATTCAATCTTTTCCCAAGCAAGATTAAAGCCCCTTAGTCCTCCTCTGGTAACAATCAAGCTGTAACTCAACCTCCAGTCATTGTCTCTGAGAGGCCAAAGAAGAATCCACAAGGGGGAGAGAATTAATCTGTTGTCTCGGGCTACAGATCTGAAGTTCACTCTGAAGAAAGACAAGTTTCACTTCAAACGTTTTCTCTCAACCTCACCTGTCAAGTTCCCTTTGAAATGTTTTTGCAACTTCTTCATGGTCCCTACAAACCACAGACTCACGGACTATTAGAGCTGGACTGTGTCGTACGAAGCATCTGGCTAATCCGGAGCGCTCTTGGGACTGGAGGGGAAACAGTGAGGCTTGTCTGAGGAGTCAGAAGGTGGAGGTCCCTAACTGACTAGCTGGATGACCTCAGAAGAGCTAATTCACCTCTCAGAGACCATTTCCAAGGGAAACAGATAAGATCCCTAAAATAGATTGTGATCCAGTCATGGGGCTAGTTCAGACAATGAGAACAAAAGTATTTTGACAATGAGAGCCGTACATGAATGTGGGGATCTTAACTGTCCTTCTGATAGCACCACAGTGAACAGGAGGCCAGCACCAGAGTAGAAATCCTGGGAGTAGAAAGAACAGAGTGGGTGACCCAACATACCCTTTGACAAAGACCACTCAGGAGCTGGAATGAATTTAAGGAAAAGAACTGGGGGGAGAGGAGTGTGCCATCTGCGGTCCAACTAAGAGACGATAGTAGCTTGAACTAGGATGGTGGTCATGAAAGGAAAAAGTGGACAGATTCAATAATATTCATTAGGCAAAATCATCCAGGCTAGGTGATGGATTAGACATGTGAAGGGAAAAGGAGGGGGCATGTTCAGGATGACATTTTTGGCTTACTTAACTGGATAAGGGTGTGGTTCAATGAAATAAGAACAAGAAAGACCCAGGTAGGTGGGGCACAGATGAGAGATGACAGGCTTGCTTTCAAATGCTTTGAGTTTGAGGTGACTTTGAGACATCCGAGTGGAAATGTCAAATAGGCCATTGGAGCTGAGTGGATATGTGTGGCTCAGATATAAAATGCCAAGTGTATCCACATAGATGGTAATTGAAGTCATTGGCTAGGATAAGATCACCTAGACAGAGAGAGTACAAGGTAAGAAAAGAAGTGGGCCTAGGACCAAGTCTTAAGGAACCATCACATTTAACAGCAGAGCAAGATGAACTTCTAGTAAAACCAAGGAGAAACCAGAGAGACAGAAGGAAAAGCAGAACAGTGTTTTTAACCAAGGGAAAAACATAATTCAAGAAGGAAGAAATGGCCAGTAGCACCAAGTACTGATAAGGGTTCATTTAAGATAAAGGCTAAAAAAATATCCATTAGATGAGCAATGGAGGCCATCAGTGCCCTTTGCCCTTTTGTGATAGAAATCATACTCTAGGTCCTTTCCAAATGCAGTCTCTTTCCTATTCCTTGCCCCCATTGCCAACCAAGGTTAAGAATGGACCACAAATCTCTGGGAAAACCAATCTTCCTTGGGGTCCTGAACACTATGGATACTTCAACACAACAGTTTGGGGCTTCAGCTAAGCCTATAACTTTCAGGCAGCTCTACTTCATCCTACATACTAATAAATCCTATCTACTAAGACTGGTTTCCTACAGATCACAGATGGCAAATACGCAGCATGCTTTTTAACACCTAACAAATCTGGGTCCACACCAGACATCACTAATCAATCACAAGTCCTCACCTAAGAATGTGTGCCTCTGAAAGTCACTATCTCTACAGCTCACCTTGCAGGATGGCTGTGCAGTACAGAACCCGGAATCACTGACTTCACTGTTTTCCATTCACCACCCTCCTCTGAGGGAGGCAAGACACAGAGGAGACAGAGATGAGACCCATTCCACACCCAGCGTCCCTTTGTCCCTGGTTCCATTTCCCCAGCTGACTGGCTGCATGCAGCCGTTGGCCAGACCATTACATCTATTCCCAATATTGATGTGATTTGCAGTGATTTGCTTTGGAAATCAAAGCTGGGGATTCTGGGCTTTATCTGAAAAGCAGGCCCTGCTGCACTGTAAATGGGGAATGACTGGGCTCACAGCAGAATTGGGTCTGTTTGGCATGTCCTGTCAGACACGAACACCCATTGGGTCCTGCCCAGGATGGACAATGCGCATGCCACTTACCAGCCTGATTTGGGAGGATAATAAGCTAAAACAAAGGAGCAGATGATCATGGAGGCTTATTTGCAGTCTGCACAGTTTATACTTAGCCATCTTGTGACTGGGTTGCAGGTCCTGTGTGGCAGTTACCCTTGGGAAATTCAATCCTGAGGGATGCAGAGGTGGGACAGACAGGGGAGAGGGTAAGGAGGGGCCTAAAATGCTACTTTAGGGCACAGGAAAGAAGGTCAGACCAGTAAACTGTCAGCTGGTGACAGTAGAGACTTCTCTGTCAGCAACATGGAAGAGAATGTAAAAATGTGTAAGGGGACATTTTTAAAAGTCTGTAAATTGCCCAGCACACTGGCATCAAAGTCTCTTCCTTTTCCCTTTGGGTCTACCTTGTCTGCCATGGACTAGAAGCCATTTCCCTGTTCTATAAAATGAATGGGCTAGAGAGGATGATCCCTGAGATGCTGTGATTCTACCCATGACAAGGTAAAGAGAGGCAACCTATGGGGGGTGCAATGGATGGGGTGAGTGGGGAGCTGTGGGCTTGTTAAAGTCTTGGGGCAGTCATAATAGAACATTCTGCAATCATCAAAAATGGTGGTGCTGATGCCACCCAACAAAAAATGAACTTCCATTAAAATGTATGTCAAGGGATGGGCGCCTGGGTGGCTCAGTTGGTTAAGCGACTGCCTTCGGCTCAGGTCATGATCCTGGAGTCCCGGGATCGAGTCCCGCATCGGGCTCCCTGCTCAGCAGGGAGTCTGCTTCTCCCTCTGACCCTCCTCCCTCTCATGCTCTCTGTCTCTCATTCTCTCTCTCGCAAATAAATAAAATCTTAAAAAAAATAATATTAAAAAAAAAATGTATGTCAAGGGATTAAAGAGTATACACATGCACACACACGTATCTCAAAATTAAAATAATCTTTAGAGAAAAAAAGGCAGTGCTAATCTATATTAATTGAAATCGGAAGTATTGATAACATCTTGTTATGTGAGAATGGCGGCAGCCTCATGAAGCCGTTTATTGTCAATAAGGCAGCAGAGGGATGGGAGACAGTGATCACCGGGAGGGCACTCCCCAAAGAAGGAGAGTCCAAGCAGAGCCTCACCTCACCCCTGCTGACCCCCCCCCCACTCTGTATTTTGGGAATATGGTGTGTGAAATCCCAGAAACTGATGCTACCAGAGAAAGGAGGGTTTTATATAGGGCTTTTGTTGTCACATGTTTTGATTTGCTTTGGTTTTTTATCTCCGTGATGTTTGATAGCAGAGTACATGGAAAGAGAACCCAATCCACCATCCTCCCCCAGCCTGAGCAGCACGGGGAGTGTAGACAGGAACACAGGTCCTTAGGGACCCAGTCTGGTAGGACCCTTCTTAGAACAAGACTGCGGCTTTAGACAGAAACTCCAACTCTTGGTGAAACCCAGCCTCCCTGAGATGGTCTTGTCTGGGCATAAATCTTATAATTCTACAATGACAGGGCAGAAAGGTCTTTATAGGTCACTCATCACTCCAAGCGCAGTCCTGTTCCCATGCTGTTCTCAAGCTGGCAGTCTCCTGAGCTAGTCCAATAAGGCTCTGGATTCCGGAATAATGGAGAGTTTGACATGAGTTTCAGAGAGAGACCTGCTTCTCACAGATATTCATCCAGTCCCCATAGCAGATCCATTGCCTCCTCCCCATCAAAGGCAAAGTGGATTCTGACTGTCGTGGTGTGATTTGAAAGAGCCAAGAGTACCTCTCTATCCACTTGCCAAAACTCCACCCATAGCTCTTCATTTCTTTGTGTTAAGGTATATTCATCTGCTAAAATGAAAGGAGGTATGAGTCAGAAAACAAACTCCCTCATATGAAAGAGCCCCCAAAGTTAGAAATTATACCAGTGGGCATCTAAGGGAGGGGGGGAGCAGTTCCCTGGTTTCATCTTCACCACTTGGAATCAAAAGGGACTTTTCACATCGTGCCATCCTTTAACGAAAGAACAATTTAGGTCCAGAGGGCTCATGTCCCTTAAGGTCACACAGCACACTGGGAACTAGGGATGGAGCCCTCTGGCTCCTCTGCACATTTCAAAGGACTCCTAAAGATTATTTTTTAATCCAAGACCCCCCCCCCCATTCCTTTGTTTTACTGACAATAGGAACCTCCCTCACCAAAAGCCCCCTTTAAAAATTTCTTTTCTGGCGCTAGCATGGAATTACCATTGTAAGTACGCTCGGTGTATCTGAATGGAGACACGCGAAGCTAGAGCTTGGGAACTTGACGCGTCCCGCACTAGCGCAAACCCTGTCCGACTGCGCGTGTTACCCGCGGGCTTCGGCCGCCTTCTTCGCGGGCCTTAGTCGTTTGCCTTGGCGCTCCTGCCCCCTAGTGACAGCAAACTTTGCTGCAGTCACATTCGCCAGACAAACGAAAGGAATGGAAATTGGGTGAAAAGAGATGGAGGCAACCCGCATCCTTCTCTAAAAAAAGGCAGGCCTGGTTATGGGGACATTTCTTAACCTCACACACAAAAACACGACGAACTAGACGTTAGCCCACAGCAGATCTGAACCTGCGGAGAGGTGAGGCCAGAGCACCAAGGATCCTGGGTTGAAAACAGATTATGTAACTGACTCGGGGACTCGTGAGACCACCGGGGCTCTGAGAATCCTAGGGAGGCAGGAACAGAGGACCTAAAATAGCAAAGGAGGGGGACAATGGAGTATGGTGCCCCCCCACCCCACCCCAGCAATCACTAACATGAATGAATTCAGAGTCCTGCCCCCAGCTCCTCCCAAGCCTCGCTGAATGTTCATAGCACGGGTCCCCACTCTTTGCTTAACTGACTCCTGCCCCTTCTGCTTATCTCAGTTCAGCTTCCCTCCCATCCCCTCTGGAGATGTTGCCTTCATCATAAGCTCTCATGGCAGCAGGTACTTTCCTTTCATGGTCCCTGATTCTGTGTCTCTCTGATTATTTCATGGCCAGGCTGAAGTGTCAGTAACCTGAGCACAGGCACTGAGACTACTTTGTTGACTGCTGAACCTATGTCTTTAAAACAGCAATTCGTACATAGGAGGGCTTCAATTAATACTTTTCAATGGAATTAATAAAATCACAAGTGTTGGCTGAATGACTGAGTTACATCTGTTTACAGGATTAAAACAAACAAACAAACAAACAGATCTCATGTCAACCGAGAAAGGAGAACCACATTTCAGGGCTTCGGGGCTGTGCCAGGCAGACTGTGTGATTAGTACCCTTCTTGCTCTGTCTCAGGACCCTCCTAGTCTATAAAAGACACAAAGATCTTCTGAAGGTGGAGACCCTTGAATATCACCCCAAATGCTCACCATCGTCCTTGGGGCGGGTAGCTAGTCCTGTGTCTATCATAATTACACTTTTTGACGATCAGCCTCCACAGACTCAGCTTTTGCCTCTGCTGTACCAGGAAAATCTGCCTGAGAACTGAAGGACAAGCAGGTTAAGAGGCTGTGAGGACATTAGGAGAACTGACCTTCGGAGCCGCCTCTCTGCACGGGCTCTCCACTGTCCCATTTGTAAAATAAGGATCTTGGGGTATGTAACATCAAAGTCACCGGTTTTTCAGGCATCAGGAAACCCAACTTAAACTGCCTTAAGGGGAGTAAAAAGGGGATATATATTGCTCATGAAACTGAAAAGCTATGGATTCAAGATTGACTCAATCCAGGATATTGAGCAACATCATCTCAGCCTGGTTTCTCTTCTCCATCCTTCAGCTCTGCTTCCCTCAGCGTTGCTCCCCTTGTGGGCAGGTTCCCTATATGTGGGGGTTCTCCAGCAGCTCCAGGCTTTCAGCCGCTTGGCAGAAAAATAGAGGGACTTTCTCTCACCAGTTATCAGACAAAAGTCCCAGGACTGCCCCCACTGGTGCTCATCGCTGTAGTCAGGTGAAATTCTGGGCCCCACCAGAATCACACGATTGATACCCCAGAAGGTGATCGGGGAAACACTCTCAGAATGTGCGGGTACAGTTGCTAGACAGACAAACACAGAAATGGCACTGCAGAGGAAGGGATCTTGAAAGACGTTTGCAGCTTCGAGTGCCCTGACGTGACTCTGATGCGATGCCAGGGAAGTGGGAGGGAGAGTAAAGCCACAGACATGCCCTAGAGTGAGCCCAACTCCAAACCCTTTGAAAAAGCCTAAAGGCCAAATAAGACCCTCACCCCCTCTGAAGGGAGAGAAGGGGTGATGTTAGCAGCCCATAGAAAGCAAGTCGTGATGTTGACCTTCCAGAAGCCAAGGGGCATAAAATGAATGGCATTTTGATAACGCCACTAAAAGGGAACATTTCTATTTCCCAAAAAGATGGACACTGTCAGTGAGATTCATAAAAAAAAAAAAAAAAAAAATTTAATAAACTTTCCCTTTCACTGCTTCTTTGTATCTCTGGTTGAAATGGAGCAGGATGCAGGTTGCCATGGTGATGGCTGAATTTTAAATAACAGGGCTCAGGAGCTCCGGCTGCTGGCTAGACCCGCCCCAGGCAGGAAACTGTTGGGGGGAAGAGAGAGGCAAAGTGAGCAAAGGAGGAAAGCTGCTGGGCTCATCCCAGGACACTAACTTCTGCAGCCTGTTCTCCTCACACTGGCAATAAGGCCCCAGAATCGCTGACTCTGACTTCCTCATAGAATGAGAGAATGTGGAGTCCAAATGTAAGGACAGGACCCTCAAAGTCACTTTGTCCTGCCCGTTCCTGATTCACTCTCGTGACAAATGGATTTCTCCTACACTTATGCCCCTTCCCGTGAGCAATGGGCCCAGCCCACCCAAGTTTTAGAAGGGCCACTGGAAACCTAACCCCAAGAGAAATGTTCAAGACCTAGAGACCCTGAGAGTGAGAACCTATAGGATTTTTAAGTGAAAGAGGAATTTGAGGGCAAGAGCCTAGTAGCTGTCAACTCAAACAGCCCTGGCCACAAATTCCAGTTCTGCTCTTCTCTCTAGAACCATCTAAGAATGAAATGGAGAAGTTCAGGAAGTGAGAGTTCCCCATGACTGGACACACTCAGGCCAGCATAGGCCAGCAAGGAGCTGACTGGCAGAAATGTTTTTAAATAGTGCCAGGTGTCGGAGAGGTAGGGCCCTGCTGAGGGAAACTTGGAGAAGCGGCACGCCAAGGCCTTCCCCCAGAAGCCTTCTAAAGTCCAGGCCAGGCAAAGGGGAAACCAGGGAGTAAGGCTGGAGAGAACCAGCAACCAGCAAGCATGGAAATCTGCTCTGCAGAACCAGCCCTGACAGGGATGGTCTCATCTCAGGAGCCTCTCTCTGCTTGGCCCCTCGCACCCCAGAAAGAACTAGCACTCTCGACTGGCCCATCCCTTGTCTCCCAAACAAAATGGCTATTCTGGATAGGTCACAGTCAAGGTCATTCTGTGTATGTCAGAGAATGTCTTCTAGAAGTTAAATAATAATAGTAATAATAATTTTGTGTTTCTCTAACACAAAAACTGTTTCTTGAAGCTGGGAAATGGCAAGATTATTATTATTCTCCCCAGGAGAATGAGGAAGAGCCAAGGAGATGGGGCCCCTGGGCCCATGACCTACACCTCCATGACCTGCATCTCTACACCTGTCCTGCGCCCCAGGCCTGATAATACAGCAGCTTGGAGGCTAGGATTCCCCCATCAGGATTCTCTAGGCAGCTTGGAATGAGCAAGAGAATGGCAGCACCTTAAGAAAGCGAATAAAAACCAGATTCAGAATAAAGGGAAGTGGCCCAGCATTCACACCACCAGGTCACATTCCTGTGCCTTCCTGAGAAGCATCGAGAACTCAAAAACCCCCAGTCCCGAGGTGGCAGAAGGCAGCCACCCAACACTGGCCTTCGTCTATCACTGGTGCTGCCCAAGACCTACTGGCCTCTCTTTCCAAGGGCAAGCTTAGGCCCCAGACCACCACTTCTGCCCTCATAAATTCTGCCCTGCCTGCCCTGCCCATGCGTGCACACACACACACATGCCCGGAACAGGAGGCAGGAGCAGCATGCAGCCTTAGAAATAGCACCCAGAAATTTATATACACTAGGCTTGTACAGGCATGAAGCAGCTCCTGAGGGATGCCCAGAATCCATCCGCAGAAAGGGACCAGAAGACCGGAGGTTAGGGCCATGGGAAGAATGGGGATGTATTTTCCACTCCACACCTTTTTGAAAAATGTTTCTCACGTGCATATATGCCTTTTCAAAAAATAAGTTCTGTTCCTCCTTCTAGAACATACATACTAAATTTGTCTTTGTCCTGGGCACTTGAAGTCAGGAAAACCAAGTGTCATTTCTATTCTAACACTAATGCCAAAGCAGTGTGATACCAGCCCAGGTCTTTCTTACCCACCCTTTGCCTCAGTTGCTGGGGCTGTGAAATGGGGTTGAAGAAACCTACTCTACTCTTCTCAGAGACACTTCAGGAGTTCAATGAGACATAACAGTAAGAGCAATGATAATAGTTAAATATATTGAGTGCTCATCAAGGACTGGTCACAGTGCTAGTCTCTCTAATCTAAAACAAGCCTATAACATTTAGTATCAATCTCATTTTAAAAGACAAGAAAAATAAGGCAGAGAGAGGTAACTTGCTCAAAGGCATGCAAGTACATATCCAGGGTTCTGACTCCAGAACCAGCACTCTTACCCACCAAATACAACTGTCCATTGATGTTCATTATCCTAGGTGCAGCTTCCTGTCCCAAGAAGTTTGGGTGAGTGATCAGATAGCCTCCACCTGTTTTCCCCAATATTGGAGTCTCTGCCTTTGCTTAAGACAGTTTAATGAGGGGCAAGAATATAGAGATAAGGATATAAGCAAATCCCAAAGTGGGATCCCGGTTCTAGATGCTAGGATCTGTTTGATGGCAGAGACCAGGACGGTGGGTGTACCTCCAATGGCAAGAAGCCCCACCTGAGGCTCCCAGATGCACAGCTGACTTGTTGCCTCCCCACCCCTTGTCACCATGGCAATGAGAGACCTAGGATGCCAGGCCTCAATAGCTGTTCCTGATTTACAGAGCCTTCCTAATTCACACTTCCCCTTTCAATCTCCTCTTCTCTCTCCTGTGGACCTCGCAACCCTCTGCAATATCTACCAACTGACGGTCATGCAGCCCCTCCTTGAATACCACAAGGGATGAGCAGCTCACTCTCCACCCGGCCCAAACCAATCTCCACCCACCCTTACCTGCTTGCAAAGTCTCCTTTCTGTTGCCCTGAAATCTGTCTCCCGATTTTGTCTAGCTCTCTGCCTCTTCTTCCACTGTTCCTGCAGCTGCCACTCCTTCTTTATCTCCTCTCCCCTTGTAGATTGTCTCCACCTCATAGCTTCTGCTTCCTCATTCTTGCTTCTGTTTTCTTCTGTTCCTTATCCCCCCTCTTGGCCTCTAGCCCTGCCTCTCTCCATGAACATTTGAGCTTCTGGGCCTGTCACCAGCTGCCTGCTTTGTTCTTCCCACCCACCCCCCTAAGTTCAAATTCCCCAAAGAAATCATCAGATTGGGCGAGCTCGTTATGGTTTGGATAAAACTCTTCAATGCAGCCTGTAGATCGGCAGCCCTTGGGTCCATATCCAATCTGTTGTGGTTGGTAAAATGTTGGACCATATGATAGAAGTATGGGCTGCCCCCTAGGAGATCATAGGAGTAGCCTGCCGTCTGCTGGCTACCAATACATTTCATTTTGCATGCCAACTGCACTCAAAAAATATTGGCTGCTTTACAAACTATGTTGAGACGGACTCAGAGGTCACAGCTGAACTCCATGCAATATGAGTAATGAGTTTTATTTGCCATGGGCATGAAAAAAAAAAAAAAAGCCTCAGCCTATATGTCCGTTACTTGCCATTTTAGTGTTAGACCATGTGATCTGATGTGGACAAAGTAAGTGGAGGCATCACCTTCCTCATTATGAATTTGCTGCTTCTCTTTATGAGGGCTAAGATTACATTTGCTGGTTTAGACGGATGGATCACATCCTGACTTCACATTGAACTTCAGCCACATAAAACCCCTAAGCCTTTTTCATACCTGCTATTAAATCACATTTCTCCCATTCCATATTATACCAAAAAAAGAAAGAAACCAAACAAGTTAAATTTTACATTTTTCCTTAATAAAGCTCACCTCGTTTAATTTAGCCTGTCACTCCAGCCTACTGAGATCTTACTATGAATGATGTCTTTTTCCAGCCTATTTGATAAATTGCTCACACTCTGTCTGCAAGCCTCTGCCCATGAAATGGAGGTTAAATGTTTATGCCATCTTCTGCATAGGACTAACACAGTGGAGAGTTTCGATTGTTTGCTTTCATGGATGGACCTACTTTTCACCGTTTGGGGGACAACTGCTCAATAATTTCAGAAAATTATTTTAGACTCCCAAGTGCATGTGGGTATTTGTCTGTTGCATCCACAGTGAGGATAACCAAAAATAGTTAAACTATTTCATGGAGGAGGCTCCTTTCTTAGAATAATAGCTGTTGTTCATTGAACAACCATTCTGGGCGATAGGTGCTTTCATACATTATTTCTAACCCTTACAACAATTTCAAGAGATATGTTTTATTATCTGCCCCCCCCTTTTGTTAGGGATTAGAAAACTGAGGCATAAAGTGTTTGATGACTTTCCAAGATCACACAGCTGGTGTGTCATAGGGCTGAATCCCAGCCCCAATCTGCCTGACCCAGATCCTTTGCCGCTTCTGCTGGGCCACACAGCTTCTCCCTGAGTGTGCCTCTCTGAGTGACAGCAAAACTTGCTGTTGATGACTGATGGCAGAGATTGGGGGTTCATGAATACAGTTACCCATGGGTCACATTATTTAAAAGCACCTATATTAGGTCTTTAAAAGTATGATATATCCATATTTGTAATATTATGCAGTTAATTAAAAAGGAGGTAGATCTACGTGTATTCATACAAAAGACATCCAAGATGTTAAGTATGACTATTCTGATCTTATTTTCTTAACATTACATTAATGTGTGGAGGTAGGAGGTGAAGAATTATAGGAGACTTCTAGTTTCTATTCTTAATATTTCCATTTTGATTGAATTTTTACATTTGTATATTATTTTTGGAATCAAAAAAAATTTAGAAAAACAATGTGTCAGAATCATCAGTTCCTGGGACGCCTGGGTGGCTCAGCTAGGTGAGCATCCAACTCTTGATTTCAGCTCAGGTCATGATCTCAGGGTCGTGGGATCGAGCCCCGCATTGGGCTCCGCACTCTGCACAGAGTCTGCTTGAGATTCTCTCCCTCTGCCTCTCCCTTCACTCACTCTCTCTCTCTCTCTCTCTCTCTCCCTCAAATAAATAAAATAAAACCTTTTTTAAAAAAATCATCAGTTCTGGGTGTTATATGAAAATAATGAATTGTGGATCACTACATCAAAAATTAATGATGTATTGTATGGTGACTAACATAACATAATAAAATTAAATTAAATTTTAAAAAAAAAATCATCAGTTCATCTTCCCCTTCAACTCCTGAATGTCATGCATCTGTGTGATGCATAAAGATCTGAGCCTCCTGTCTGTGTGGCAATAATACAAGAAACACACTGTCTCACATACACAGACATGAGGTAGGAGAGCACCAGGGTTGGTTACCTCAGTGATTGACTGACTTATGATGTCCTAAGGCATCTTTGTGCCCTCCATCCTCAGCATGCCACCTGGCCCCCTATACATCATTAACTGGCTGCCACTGCTCTAGGCATCCCAAGCAGCTATGATAATATCCAGTGAAAAAAGAGGCTCTCTTCCTATGTCACTCTTTTTAGCATCAAGAAGAACCTATTCTAGAAGCATCCACAGCAGACTTCTCACATCCTGTTAGTCAGAATTGCATTCCTTGCCCCCTGCTAATCCAATGGCTAATAAATGTGATGAGGTCATTGAGCTCAGAATGGACAAATGATTTGCTCCCTGGGACTGGAGAAGCCAGCCCTCTTTGAGGCACATGACTTGTCTGCTCTGAATGATCCTGGGGTTCTGTTAACAAGCCTCCCCCCAAAAAGAGGAGGGAGGCTGTAGGTACCATGGTGTCACACTATTCCCTAAATTAATTATGATGCCATGCTCCTCTTATGAGTGTTCTTACCCAGCAACTCTGTCCCTCCCCACCCACCCCCACCCCATGTATTCTCAGAAGCACATTTTTTCTGAGCCAGGTATACTAGGTTTATAAACGATTTGAATATCAAAGTGTCCCCTAAAGTGCTCCTGATTTTGTTACAGTTACTTATGCTGAAAAGAATACTCATAAAAACCTCTACTGAAAATCCAAAGCCATGGTCCAGTTGATTTCAGAAACTGAGAATTCTAAAAGCAAGCAAGCAAATGATTTTTAGTGGTGGTAATTTATGGCTCAGTTTAGCAGGATATACAGTTTTTGACAAGGAGGATTAAGCTGAATAGATTTTAGAGGAGAAATTTTAAAACAGACACACCTGTCTTAGATGTTTTAAAATAAAGCTTCCTACAGGTAGGGTTCAATGTGCTGCCAATCCTCTGAAAAGCTGGAAGAGGGTACCGCCACCCTCCATGGTTCAGCCTTTTGTCCACTTGGGAAGTCATCAAGATAAAAGTCTCAAGCTACATGTTACAAACTTGAGGAATCTCTGACATGGAATTAATTTTTCTGGTAGAGGAGGTTGCTGACCAAGGCTGCCAGGGAAAGAGAATGAGGAAGAGCTGCTGTTTCCCCAAAACCATCAAAGCTGGACCTTGAATTCAGTTATCTTAACTTCTTAACTGGCTTTGGCTTGCCCCTTGTGCTAGATGCCTTCGTTTGCTCCTCTCGAGCCACTCTCCTCTCTTGCCCATCCTGCTTTGTGGCCCCAGAGGCTGACCTGCCCGAGTGCATCAATGGGCTCCTGGCCCTCTGACTTCCAGTTGGGTCTGGCACTGGCAAGAGATCAACAAGAAGAAGTAGAGAGCACTTGGTGAGATTGGGAGGTTTATTCTCCAAGTTCCCTCCCTTTTGGGTCCCCAAGTGCTGGCTTCATTTGGAGTTCTCAGTGAATAGTCCTATTTCCCCAATCCCAGTAACCCACCCCCTCATTTGCCATAGCAGTGGTAATGGAGCCCCGCTATTACTAATCTGAGGTTCTGAGCTATGCCTTGTGGTTTCCCTACACCCTGCCCACATCTTTGTAAATAGCTTCTTTATGAAACTCTGCTTGAGTTATCCTAATTTGAGGGTGCCATCTGTTTCCTGCTAACACACCTCTCTAATTTGATCTTATATGGGCTGCATGTTTTGCTTGGTGATATTTCTGTGTTCCTGCCTCCTGAATCACTGCTCTGCCCAGGAGCAAAATCTTCAACCTCTGACGTCACATAGAAGTGGGCTCAGATCCCACTCCACCATCTATAGCTAGAAAACCTCGCGCCCATCACTTTACCTCTTTGAGCCTCAGTCTCCTCATCTGCAATATGGCCATCATCATCATCATCAATCATCATCATCATCATCATCATCATCAATCATGATCATGATCATCATCATCATCATCATCATAATAGTGGTATGCTCTCCATGGGGACACTGAGCATCAAATGACAATGGGGAGTGGTGGGGAGTAGGATGAACTACAGGGCTCATGCCACATCTAGAAAAGGAGGCACCAGCTCCCCGGATCCCAATGATAGTTGTCATGAAGAAAAGCCAGTCCAGAGTTGCCAGTTCTTCTGATACTTCAAGAAGCCAGAAACCTAGATTTCTATACAAAATCTCTCCTTGACAATAATGTTAGCACCATAAGGATAGTAATGATAATTTTATTCATTGCTATATCACTGTATAGTGACTAGAAGAGTACCCAGCACATAGAAATGATCAAAAAATGTTTGTTGCATAATTTTTCCAATTTCTAAATTATAGCAGCTAGTGAGGGTGAAACAAAGCTGGGGCGGGGGAGGTGCTGCATGACTGCGAGAAGGCAAGTACCTCCTTCAATTTGGCATCCCAGCCATGTCACTCACCCCCGCCCTGGCCCTGAACACAACACTCCTGCAAATTGCTACTTTAGACTTCTGCTCTAGAATGAACCACAACTGAAAGGTGTTAATAAATGATACTTTGGGGGGCCCCTACTAATTCAATAATGTCGTATTTTCATGAAGTGGGGTATAGCCAACATCTGCAGAATATGTACTGTTCACACGGCTCACCTGCAACCAGGCATTTAATTATTGTGCCCAGGGCTGAAAGGAGATTTTTTCAGCCCAAACAGCTCACGGATCCTCCTCTCCTCCTACCACAACCTGAGGATACAAACCCAGTGAGCTGTAGATTTTTACCCAGTTTATAAATGCCAAGGAGACAGCTCTTCAGCAAAAGAATGACTCGGTGGACACATTGCAGATAAATAATGTATGAAACCACTTCTATTTTAACGGCACTTTGCGGTGACACTAATACTGATGAAAAATGTTAGCATGTGTTAGATGGTGTTGTAGTCAATGAGAGATGAGGTTTGGCAGGCTCTGGGCCACTTCTGGTCTGGGCCAGAGATGTGAGAAACAGCAATTCCCAGCTGATGGGTGTTAGCCCCTGTATGAGATAGGCTCTTGGGTCAAATAAGACAAACACTTAACCTTGGCAAGTATGTTGTGGGGACTACTGTTGGTTGGCTGACCCAATGGTCCTTAACAAATCCCTCTCTTCTAGTCAACTTCCACTCCACAGGTTGGAAAAGCTTCAGCGTCTTCTGCAGTCAGCAGTGGTCACATATAACACAATGAGTCATGAGTGGAATTCTGCTGGGCGAAGGAAGGAGTTCTGGGAAGAAAATGTGCTTTTCTGATAAAAGGTGCTGAACAGTCAGCACCAACTGTTCCACTCTTCCTGCCCTCAAGTGGGATGGAATGTCCAGAGCCATCACAGCCATTTTAAAACCAAGAGGCGTGGGAGAGCAAGACTACAGTGACAGCAGTCTTGATGTCACTGAGCCTCCAAACCAATGTTAATAAATGCCCATATTCAGACTAGATGAGAAAAAACAAATGCCTATTTGCATAAGACTCTGTGAGCTAGATGTCTTGCTCAAAACAAATGAGTGCCTTCTGATACTTTTTTTTTTCTAAAGATTTATCTATCTATTTGAGAGGGGGGAGAAAGGCAGAGGGAGAGAATCTTCAAGCAGACTCCCCTCTGAGCATGGAGCAAAACAGGGTACAACTTCACGATCCACGAAATCATGACCTGAGCCAAAACCAAGAGTCAGACACTTAACTGACTGCGCCACCCAGGGACCCTTTCTGATACTTATCTTAACCTCTCTGTGCCTCTGTGTTCTCATCTGCATAATAGGAATAATAACAGTATCTACTATTGTGAGAGGCAGAAGCTTTAATGAGAATGTATTCAAAGTCTTGAAATAGAGCTTGGCCCATATTAAATCCTGAACACTAGCACCATTATGTATTGATGAATAAGCTACTAGGCATTTTTTTATACTCCTAATGCCATCACAATGCCTGAATCAATGTAAGCAAAAAGCTAAAAGGAAATAGAGACAGGTATGTGGCATAGGTAGATAGATAGATGATAGATAGATAGATAGATGATAGATAGATAGATGAATGTGGGAGATTAGGAATCAGGAGGTGCAGGGCCTAAATGTCCAGTAATAGAGAAATGATCATGTAAACGAAGGCACATTCACTCCATGAACTACATATGCAGCCATTTAAGATGTACAGTAAAGACCACAGAAGGATATAGGGAAATCCTTATGATAAAATGTAAAATAACAAAAAACAGAACACACAGACACACAAATTACATTTAAGGGATGATCCAAATTGTATTGTTAGAAACAGTGAAAATGAAAAGAAATAACCCAAAATGGCAATCTCTGAGCTTATAGATAACTTTTTTCTCCTTTATGATTTTCTGCACTTTCCAAATTTCCGGGGTGGGGGGGAAACACCATAATCATTGTGCAATACAAATTTTTTATGGTTATTTTGCATGTTCAAAATTCTTTGCAGTAAACTCATATTATTTATTTAATAAGAAAAATAATTTTGTTTTTAAAACAAAGAAACACATTCGTTGCCCAGAGACAAATGGAATCTGACCAGTCTTAGTAGCATCACAGACCCAGAGCAAAAATACATTATGGTTTCTTAAAAGCTACCAACAATGTAATTTTAACATATTTTAAAGTATGACTGTGCACCAGAGGGTGAAATTGGTCCTGTATAAAAGGCTCACTCCTGCTTACCAAAGACAGAGGCAATGGAATGAGTCAGAGTGGGCTTCAATGTATACTGGTCTCCTTTTAGTCACATTGGAGAAACAGAGGCAGGGGATTTTTTTTTCTTTCCTTCCTTCTAAGTTTATGTGTATTCCTATGAGTTTTTTAAATAAAAATTATCTTTTTATTATAGAAATTTTGGATTTGAGGCCCAGCTTCAACAGTTACTGCTGTATGACATAGGGAGCAGAAAAGTTACATAACCTTTTGAAAACATTTTCCCATCTCTAAAATTATGATTATATCTACTTCACTGGGGAATGCCGTGCTCCACAAAGATGATGCGTGTTCAAGTGTTTCCTAAACTGTAAAGCCCAGTTCAAACTTTGGTAAAAAACATGGGCTCTGATTAGCCAGCCTTAACATCCTGGCTGTGGCACTAAACAGTGTGTGAAATTTAAGCAAAGTATATAACTTCCCTGAGCTTCAGCTTTCTCCTCTAGAAAGCAGAGATAATATCTTCCCTTATATATAAGCCACCTGTAAACACCTACTCTAGGAAAGTTGTGATTATATTGTCTGTACTTTCTGAAGAATAATCAAAGTTAGCTCTTCTACTTCAAAGAGCTGCCCCAGGAGATAGGAGCAAGATACCTTCTTCAAAAACTGTTCCCAAAACACCTTAGTGCTATGAAGAGCAAAGGCCAACTGAGCAAGATGCCTGGTTCTCTATTCACCCCCCAGAGCATTTTTCGAGACTCTTTAAGCACCCAGACACCCAAGCTCTGAGCTACCTTTCTGAAATACTATCAAAGAAAGAGAGCAAGAGAGTCTAGATGTGAAAAAAATATATGTGAAAAAGAAATTGTGAAGGTTAATTTTATGTGTCTACTTAACTGAGCCACAGGGTGCCCAGATATTTGGTCAAACATTATCCTGGGTGTGTCTGTGGGGAGGTTTATAGATGTGACTAATATTGGGATTGGTAAACTAAGAAAAGCAGATCGTCCTCCCTAATGTGGGTGGGCCTCATCTAATCGGTTGAAAGCCTGAATGAGGGGCGCCTGGGTGGCTCAGTTGGTTAAGCGTCTGCCTTCAACTCCGGTAATGATCCTGGGGTCCTGGGATCAAGCCCCGCATCGGGCTTCTTGCTCAGTGGGGAGGTTGCTCCTCCCTCTTCCTCTGCCCTCTGCTTGTGCCCTCTCACTCTCTATTTCAAATAAATAAAAATAAAACCTTAAAAAAAAAAGTCTGAAAGAAACAAAAATGCTGACCTCCTGGGAGTAAGAGGGAATTCCTTCTCCTTGACTTCTTGAACTTGAACATTGGTTTCTCCCTGCTTTCAGACTCAAACTGAAACACCAGTTCTTTCGATCTTGAGCCTTCAGACTAGAACTTGTTAGAAATGTAAATTCTCAAGCTCCTTTGGACTAGAGCTACACCTTGGTTCTCATGGTTCTTAGGCCTCTAGACTCAGACTCCTAGGTCTCCAGCTTGCTGACTCACCTTGCAGATCTTGGGAATTGCCACTCTCCATAATCAACAGGAGCCAATCCCTTATCATCTATCTATTTATCTATCATCTATCTATCTATCTATCTATCTATCTATCTATCTATCTATCATCCATATAGGGAAATACCACTTTTCTGGAGAACCTTAAACAGGAATCTGCACCTTAACTAACCAAGATTTGACTACTGGGAGAATTTGGGAAGCCACTATGTTCCTGAATCACATGTCTCCACAGCCACGCAGCACAAATAGGCAGCAGCTATTGAGCAGCGTGTCCAGCTTCCCATTGTGTTTCATCAACGTGAGCTGATAAATCATGACCTTCCCCTGTTATTTGAGGATGGCAAATCAATACTTCCATTACTATTATTACTCCCAAGGCACCTCTCCAGGAGCATCTGACCTGTTCTCTCCCGAGCACAGAGCGGAAAGGATGATGAATCTGCTTCTGAGATCCCATCAATCACAGCAGGAGGGAAAGGAGAAAATGGGAAGAAGAAACATAAGATATATGGAAAAGTGAGAAAGAAAGAAGTTTGAAAATCCTTTAAAAGCTCAGTGTCTTCCTAGAACTTCCTTGATGGGAGCCTTTGGGGTGATGGTTAAAATGGCAGTACCCTGGAGATGCCAAGTCTATAGGTCAGCGGAATGACCCAGAAATCTGCCTTAATTAACCACTTCTTCTGGTGATTTCATGCACCTAAAGTTTGTAGCTTAAAAACTTAGAGATCTATTCACTCCTGGAAAGATCATTGGTAAGGATCTTGAGATTCTGTGGTCCTGCTGTTCATCTCTCAGAGATAAGTTTTGCAGAATACCTGTATACACACCTGGAGGAACGGGACAGCATCTTTTGCATCAACATCAGCTGCGTTCCTGTGGAATGGAGTGGGGATGTCCCTTGACTGACACCCATGATTCGAAAACCTCAGTGTGCATCAGTCAGCCAAAGGGCTTGTTAAAACAGAAATTGCTGCGCCCCACTCCCAGAGTTTCTTATTCAGTAGGTCTTGGGTGGAGCTTGAGAATTTACATTTCTAACAAGTTCTCAGGTGATACTAATGTTGCTTGTTCAGGAAACACACTTTGAAAAACCACCGGTTTACACTGTGGATGGATTCTTGGAAAGCAGCGCATACACTGAGGGTTTTTTTTTTTTTTTCTTATTTGGACAGAAAAGAAAATCACCTGCTACCTTTCCACCCATAATCTACTGAACTCACACATACACACACACACACACACACACACACACAGCTCCTCTTGGAAAAAAAATCACACTGTATATGGGACTATGCTTACCTTCTTCACTGAACACATCAGGAACCTCTCTCTACTCTTCCGTGGCGCACCTCTGCAACTTAACTTCCAACAAATGCACAGCACTAGCACTGTCTAGATTCATCATAATTGTGTGTGAAATTTCCTTCAATAACTTCATTATTTTAATTAAATATGCTCAGTATAAGAATCGAACAATAGAGAAAAATACAAAGAATAGAAAACCCATCTCAATTCCCACCATCCCAGAGATGATCCCTGTTAATAAACGCATGTACATCTTTCAAAGCACATATTCCTATATACATTTATAATTTTACATAAATTGAATCGTATAATCTAAGTTATTTTGTGACCTGCTTTTTCTACTTATATGTTTTGACAAAACAAATAAAACCTCAAAATTCCTCGGGATATGTATTACTTAATGGAATCTTAATACAAATTAGGAAATGAAACAGTTTATATATAGTGAATATTTACCCACTACTCACAGACCTATCATGCTATTTTTTCAGTGCATGTGTGTGCACACACACGTGTATGTGTCTGTGTGTATTCCATATTTCATTTCTCAGGTTTGCTTTAAGAAGAGTTCATCTCTAGTAAGGATGAGACTTTTGTAGTAAATCAGAGTTCTGGGTCTAAGTCCGTGTTCACAGCACAGATGGTCTGAAACCCAGAGCATGTAGAGCTTCTGGTGTAAATTCTGGATTTTGTCCAGCAGTCTAGGTCTAAGGACACTGATCTCTGGTCACAGTTGAGCTTCACCAATGTTCTGGTCCAAGAATGAGTCACTGACTAAGGGTCTAGTAAGCAAAGGGTGGAAGTGGGCAGGGTGAGAGGGGTGGGGGAGGTTCTTGATATGATCGGTATAGCCCAGAGAGCACACACAGGCTCCACACCCATGCCAGGGGGCTTTCATAAGAACCAAGCACCCCTTTACATCCATGAATGTAGTTACACATTTTTATACAATATCCTTTTGCTACTTTGTCCCTATTTTCCAAATGAGGCTAGGTGTGATTACAAGAAGTATCGCTGACTCAGTGTCACTGAGAAGCCAGTATGAGAATGCACATGCTTTGTGCGTGTCTCTCCTCTCCGGGCCAGACCACACTTTCATTCTGTAGGCTATAAAGAGATGGACATTTCAGCACACCAACAGACAGCGATGAATCAAAGATGAGTTTCCAAGAGATGAAGAACACTCCTTATTCCCCATCAGATCTAAAACCTAATGAAAGTCCAGATATTACTTATACAGTCCCAGCCCTCTGCCTAAAGGTAGAAATTGTCATCATCATCATAGCAAATCTGAGCCTCAGAATAGACCTAACTGACTTGGTGACAGAGGAAGACAAGAGAAGATCTTGACCCACAAAATACAGCTAACCACGCCAGGAAATGGAGGGAGCCTTCAAAACCTCTGTATCCCTTTTCCTTGGGAGAAACTAGGGATCCTGGTAAAATCTAATTATATTCTCTTTTTGCCTTGCTTGGAATATAAAGACACAATGTATCCCTAATGTATTTATAGAAGGCAAGGAAGTAGAGATTCAAGTAAAGGGACAGGGGGACCATAAGAGGGATGTACCCATAATTCTCATCTTTAAGAGAGACTAGTTCTCTCCGCAGTCCATGCTAAAGAATAACTGTAACATTCTATTAATTCTGTCTGATCCCATGAAGAGGGAAAAAATACCATTGCATGGCAGTGCTAGGTGTCTCAAGCTTCGTTGGTGACTTTCCCCAAGAGTCTCCTATAACAGCAGGTAAAGCACTTAGTACAGCACCTGGATTGCCATAAGTAATCAATATATGTAAACTAGTAGTGGCAGTAGCCATAACCAGAATGACTTGCAGAGAGCATTCATTTAGCTAGCTGGAACCCTGCTCAGCATAGAACTCAAGTTTTCTCACAATTAAATGAGTGCTTTTCCCATGAGCCCCCCTCCCCATTCCTTCAGAGTCTGAGACTTGGCCCTTCTGTCTCCAGTCTTCCAAATTCTTCGGCCACCCTTGGGTCTGCTGTCTGCAGGGCCCCTGAGTCCATGATGACAGAGATATCCCAGCTGAAGAACTGAACTTCACAGGTCTGACACTGACACAACCCATGGAATTCAGTTCTCAAAGCTGAGGATACACACCGGCCTTCTGGAGTCAACACGAAGCCCCCCTCCTTGCAGTGCTGGCCAGCCCCAGCCCTGTAAGATACGAGAGAGAAAAGGCAGGTGAACCCCGGTCAAGTCACAGCACTCATAAGTTCTAAGCACTGGGAGGGATGGGTGTGGTGGACACACACTCCATTAAACAGCATTAAGCACTATAGCTCGTCTTTCCTGCTTCCTGTCCCTGACACACGTCATCCCCTTTGCCTGCAAAACTCTTCCCTCTCTTTAACAGCAACTCATCCTTAGGTTCTCACCTTCAATGTCACTTCCTCAGAGAGGCCATCTATGGCAAAGACTGCTAACCGTTCACCCAACCTCTGTTTGTCCCCCCCTTTCACAGTAATAGAACCCCAGAATTTAGTCTGGGCACATGAACACCCAGTACACCCCAGTATTGTGTGACTGAGTTCTGGCTCTGAGCAGAAGTGATGAGCCTTCCTGTGCCCCTTTTCTCCTTCTCACTGCTTAGACTGCAGACATGGTGGAGGGCCCCTCCAAGGGAGAAAAAGAGCAACAGGTTAGAAGATCCTTAAAAATTGTAGGGTTTCCATATGAGCCCTAGACTGGTTACACCTGCACTACCACACCAGTAAGAATTAAACATTTGCCTCTTCTAAGCCAGTGCTATTTGGGGATCTCTGCTGGAGCACCTGAATGTTGCAGTTTTTCTAATACCTCTTCGCTAACCCCCATTAGCCTCCTGCTATTCTCTTTCATAATATCCAGTTTGTTCCTTTCATAGCACTTATCATAATTTGTAACTATAAATCTCTCTGTATAATTATTTGATTAATATTTATCTTCCCAGCAAGATTATGTTTTCCACAAGGGCAGAGACCATGCTAGGGTTTTTAACATATATATAATAGCTTTATCGAGATATAATTCACATTCCATACTATTCACTTATTTAAAGTGTACAATACATTGGTTTTCAGTATATTCACAGAGAACACAACCATCAACATAATTGTTAGAACACTTTCATCATCCCCAAAATAAACCTAATACCCATTAACAGCCACTCCCCATTTCCCCCAGCCCTAGGCAATCACTAATCTATTTTCTGTCTCTAAAGATTTGCCTATTCTGTGCATTTTAAATAAATGAAACCATACAATAAGTGATTTCCTTATTGTGGCTGACTGCTTTTACTTAGCATGATGTTTTCAAAGTTTATCTGTGTTTTAGCATGTATGAGTACTTCATTTCCTTTCTATGAATGGATAATATTCCATTGCATGGATATGCCACATTTTGTATATCTGCCCATCAATTGATGGGCATTTGGGTTGTTTCCATTTTTTGCCTATTATGCATAAAGCTTCTGTGAACACTTGTGTACAATCTTCTGTGTAGGCATATGTTTTCATGGCTCTTGGGTATACACCTAGGAGTAGAATTGCTGGGTCATGTGGTAACTCTATGATTGACCTTTTGAGGAACTGCCAGACTGTTTTCCAAAGTGGCCGCACTATTTTACAACTCTACTAGCAGTGTATGAGGTTTCAGTTTCTCCACATCCTTACCAATATTTGTTATTCTCTTTCTTTTGATCATAGCCATCCTACTGGGTGTGAAGTGGTATCTCACTGTGGTTTTGATTTGCATCTCCCTGATAGTTAATGATGTTGAGTATCTTTTCATGTGCTTACTGGCCATTTGTATGTCTTCTTTGAAAAAATGTGTATTCAGGGGCCCCTGGGTGGCTCAGTCATTAAGCATCTGCCTTCAGCTCAGGTCATGATCCCAGGGTCCTGGGATCGAGCCCCATGTGGGCTCTCTGCTCAGCGGGAAGCCTGCTTCTCCCTCTCCCACTCCCTTGCTGTGTTCCCTCTCTTACTGTCTCTCTCTCTCTCTCTGTCAAAATAAATAAATAAAATCTTAAAAAAAAAAAAAAAAGGAAAAAATGTGTATTCAGATCCTTTGCCAACTTCTTAAGTGGGTCATCTTCTTTGTTGCGTTGTAACAATTCCTTCTATGTTCTGGATACAAGTCCCATATACACGATTTGGAAACATTTTTTCCCATTCTGTGGGTTGTCTTTTAACTCTCTTGATGGGTGTGTGTGTGTGTGTGTGTGTGCATTTTCCGTAATATTACTTCCTGCTTTAGTATAATGTCTGGATCATGGTAGGTACTCCAGAGTTAAGGAAGGAAAGAAGGAAGTTAGTTTTAGAGATCATGTGGCTTAATTTCCTTATTTTATAGATGGAGAAACAGAAAGTGTAAAAACATTAAGATGTTAGCATGATGAGATAATAAAAACAAGGAGCTAGAAGTTAGAAGCAGGTTCTAGTCCCAGCTTGTCTCCTACCACTGTAAGAAGTAGGCAAGTCACATAACTTCTCTGCACATCAGAGACCTCCTCTTTCTAATCAGATGCTGGAAGGAGCAAAGTGAACAATGCATGAGAAAGCATTGCTTGACCATGAATTATAATAGAAGCCCAAGATCAAATAGCTTAATCAGTCAAGTCAGGAAAAGGTGACGCCTGGCCCAATTTTGGTCCAGGGTGCATGCTGGGGCATCATAATTCATTTTTCAGATTGTTGCTGATTTCCATCATCAATTGGGATACTTTCTGGTTCAATGCAGGGAAGGAGGCACTATGTTAGTCCCAAATCATACCAATTCTGAGTCTTCCTCCCCACTGAGAGTCGTAAACAAGAAGTGATCCTTCCACTAACTAGAGCCCTGAGCAGGGATTATGTCCTACTCACTACTGAATCCTTAGCACCTAACACTGTGCCTGGCATATGGTAGATGCACAAAACTATTGTTTAATTAGTGAACGAATGAATGAAACCAATAAATGAATGTCAACTGTAATATGAACCTGAATCTCAAAATCTTAATGAAGCAGATGAGAATGAATTTACCAGGGAGAAAGATTCTGAGGTAGCATCTGGGCATATCTAGAGGTAGTAACCCAAAATAGTTCAAGAACAGGCTTTTGAGTTTGGCTGACAGGGTTGTAATCCCAGCTCGGCCACTGTCCAGCTGCGTGATCCTGGACAAGTGACTGACCTCTCTGAGACCACTTTTCTCACCTGTTCTATTAGGATAATAATAGATCTAGGTCACTGGGTTGCTGGGAATTAGCCAGGTAATGTTTCTAGAACACAGTGCCTGGCATGCAGTAAACATTCAATAAACAGTAGTTTTATATCAAAATCAGGAATGAATGATGTGATGGATTAACAAAGTCTGTCCCAAATACAGAGAAGGAAAGAGGCAGCCACTTATTTTCATCTCTGTTTATACTTCTATACCTTTGTTTATATCTGTCGCTGTGCTACACCTGTGCCTTCCACTCCTGTTCCATGCCAGGCTTCATGCTCCATTCATCCATGGCCCTAAGCCAGAGCTCCAGGCATTTTTATTCTGGTTGGGTCCACACAATTTGGTGATTACTGTATACACGTCTTGTACTGCTCATGCAGTAGCATCAATTCCGCCTACTCAGGATGATCCACTGGGCACTTGCTTCCCTGGATGGCATGCAATGGCTTCTCTATCACCCTCAACTAAATGTAGCCTTTTATACTTAGATGCATTGGAGGGACTCCACTGTTTCATCTCTTAAGTTTTGCTTCCCCCTTTTATGTAAAGGAAAACCAAGACATGGAAGGAGAAAAAGTGATACCTTCACCCTAACGTGCTCCAACATGGATGACCTTGAGATACGAGAGCCAGCAGCCCAAAAATCTAATGGGAAGGGGGGAGCCATGCAACATAATAACTGCCAATTGACAACTGTTTGCCAGACCCACACAAGCCACTTCACATGCAAATCTCACTTCACTCTCACAAGCCATAGGAAGTAGATACTGTTGCCATCTCTACTTGACAAGAAAAAAAAAATCAAGAAGGAGGAAGAAGAGGAAGAAAAAGGGAAGTAAGACTAGAAGGTAAGCAGTTAAAACACTCACCCTAGCACACACTTTTTTTAAAGATTTTATTCGTTTTATTATTTGAGAGAGAGTTGGGAGGGGGGGTGCGCAGGGCAGAGGGAAAGGGAGAGAATCTCAAACAGGCTCTGTGCTGAGTATAGAGCCCGACAGGGGGCTCAATCTCATGACCCTGAAATCACGACCTGAGCCGACACCAAGAGTCAGATGCTTAACCGACTGGGCCACCCCGGCGCGCCACCAACTAACACTTTAACCATTCTGCCCCACTGCCTGCCTCTTAGAGAAGTTTTAAAAATAAATAAATAAAAATTTTCAAAAGTTCCTCCCCTAAAGGAAAATAAGGTGGCAACGTATAGAGATGAAAAATAAGGAACCATAGGAGGGGCCAGCAGCTGGTGGAAGGAAGACCTCACTCTAAGACTGGCCCCTAGGAAGACACCCTCCTCCTACAGTCCACCTTGGCTCAGTAAATGGAACCCAGGGGCCAAGGCTAAAACGGTGGCATATCTGACTCATTTCTTTCACACCCCCATTCAACCTTCTGCAAATCCCGAGAGCTCTTCCTTCACAGCACATGGGACCCTAACCCCTCACCTTCACCCAAGACCCTATCACCTGCCACCTAAACCCCAGCAACCACCTCCTTGCTGCCCCATTCCACTCCTGCCTCTACAGTCTACCCCCAAAGAGCAGCCAGAGGAATCTTATCAGCAGGTAAATCAGATCATGCCACTTCCTGAATAAAGCTCTCCAACGGCTTCCTTCCCACTCAGAGCAAAGTCCAGACCCCTTAGCATGGCCAGCGGACCTGTGTGATCTGATCCCTCCCATCTCCAGGCTCACTTCCTACCATCCCTCACTCATCCACTCCCACACAGGTGGCTTCCTTGCTGTTTCGATTCCCCCCAGGTTATTGCCTTTTCCTGAAATGCTCTTCCTCCAAATATTTGCCATGTTCACCTCTCCCTTCTTTCAGACTCAAATGTCACCTCATCAGGATCACCTGACCCCCAAGCTAAAATAACCACAAACATGCCCACCCTCACTCCCATGTGCTCCATCCCCTTGCCTTGCTTTTTTTCTTCATAACATTTCTTATTCTGGGATAGTTCTGGTTACTTATTTGTTTGTTATCTATCTGCCTCACAAGAATGAAAACGCCATGGGAGTGTGCACTTTGACCAGATAATGCTTAGTGCAGAGTCAGTCGGTTCTCAACCTGAGAACTCTTTTTCATTATCATCCCCTGAAAGAGCCTTTTTAGACATATTTTCCTAATCACCCCCACTATGAAATTTTAATACCACAGACTGTACACTGTTTATGTGCTATAGTACGTCTATGCTTCATATATAAAAGCAACAAGATTTTTTTCACCCCCCAAATAGCCAATTTCTATGCTCGGGGGGCATATTTCCCCCACTGGGAATGCATGGAATAGGTGCTTGATGAATATTTGTTAAATGGCTAAAGTTCATGAGGTGAACAGCAAGCTGAAAGACAGACATTAAGTTCAGCTGCGGAAATTCCAAGTGACTTCTCCACCCCAACCCTCCAATCTGTAGTATGAGTACATCCTGTCAAGCCGTGTCTGGTGGCTACCCAGTACTTTTCTAATTCAGGTGTTCAGCTTTTTTCCTTAACCCTAATCTTGTTTGCCTCCCAACTCTTACTGCTATTTTGGATGCTTCAATTCACTTTTCTTCCATCTTCCTCTCATCCCCAAGCATGCTTTAAAACCCAGGTAAGTCCCCCTCCATTCATGCACAATGCATCCTTCATCCCACAAACCATCATTGAGTTTCTATGTGAGCCACACTCTGAAGATAAAAAGATTGTCATGATCCAACCCCTGTCCTCTAGGAGCTTATGGGTATATGAGGGCAGACAAACGGGACATTTAGTACAACATGCCAAATGCCCTAGCAGGAGAGACCATTTGCTTTGAAAGGACAACTGCATCAGCCCAGGGGAATCTCTCCTTCCACAACATCCATCCATCCATTCATTCATTTGTTCATTTATTCATCGTCATTCATTTACCGAGCACCTGCTCGATGTCAGGCCCTGGGACAAATGCTGGAGATACAGCAGGGAGCAAGAGGAACATGGACCTTGCCTTTGACCCCATGGAGATCACCAAATAACAGGAGAGACCAAGATCTCAGGAACAATCATACAAAACAAATGAGCTCAAATGTGAGCAGTGCCACCAGTGGAAAAGCACAAGATCCCATGAAGAACCTCTTGGTTAGGAAGAAGTGACATTAAGAAGAAATCGTGGGGGCACCTGGCTGGCTTAGTTAGTAGAGCATGCAACTCTTGATCTTGGGGTTGTGAGTTCAAGCCCCATGTTGGGTTTAAAGATTACTTAAAAAATAAAATCTTGAAAAAAAGAAGAAGAAGAAATTCTGAAAGATAAACAGGCTGTGGTCTGGTGAGGATCAGGTAAAAGGGCGTTGAGGCAGAGGGAACAGAATATTCACTCTGAGATAGGATGTGACCAGGCACAAGTGGGGACGGGCTGGGGCCCCTCTGCTGGAGCCAATAACAAGATTAGGGATGGCATGGAAGTAAGGGTGGTCCAGGCAGCCCTTCACATCAGCCTTGCTTAGGAATTTGGAGTTGACTCTAATAGAAAACAGAGGAAGCAGGGAAGCCATGGGATCCCCATTGCACTTTTTAAATGTTCTGGGCTGGTGTGGCAAAAGTTGGGAAGAGGGCAAGAAATAGTCCTGCGTATCCATCACCTAATCACACAATTTAACACTGGAGCCTGCAAGGTCTTGAATACATCAGTGCAAGTCTGGTGAGACAATGACTTTCTCAGAGACAGGTATGATATTTTCAACCTCTTTAGCCCCACCCCATAACAGCAGTGCATTGCACATGGTAGATGATTAGAAAACATTTCTTGAGTAATTATACTGTAATAAATTCTAGGCTTTTCTTATAACTAACGACTCCTCTCTGCCCATGGAAAGATTATCTCTTGTCCCCACTCTCCCACCATCTGCCCAACCAGCACATTCTTATTCTGAAGACCACTGTAACTTCCAGACAATCTCCCTACAGGCGCTCTGAACAGTTACTGCACTGCATGAACAGGGGATATCAGAAGCTCTGCCTGGACGGAGTCACCCAGACCCTCCAACCTCAGGTTCCTCAGAGTGTGCATCTCCAGCAAGGCAGTAGTTCGCTCCTGGGCTGCTCATGCAGCCAGGTCAAAATGAACTTAAACTGTACGGCCAGAATCATTTCTCAGCCACAATGGAGAATGGGACAGAGAAACTCAGAAAAGTAATTGCCTCCTATTTACCAGAATGTACTCCGCACTATGAGCCATTTTGTCAACTTCATGAGATTTGTAGTCAGAAAATAGAAACCAAAAACAATACAAAGGATTTTTAACCATTGACCATTTACACTTATCAACACTACTGTTTTCTCCATTGTTAGCATTTCCCCAGTGTAGAGTCCAGGAAAACTGAATTGTATTCAATCAATAAAAAGTTAAATTCTTTTCTAAGACTGAGTTCCATTGTGTAACTCTGTTGGGCAAATGTATAATTTATCCTATGAAAAGAAATCTCTCACCTGACTTGGTCTTGGTGCATTATGATAGTAGAGTTATTCACGTCTATTTCCAAGAATTCATCCCCTTCTCTCTTATGTATTTTCATCACCATTTGAGGGGAAAAATAAAAACTAACCCAAAAGTTCTTACAAATATAATCCTGCCAAACAAAATTACTACTGTAGCGTTCTGCTCTTGCTATATAGGGTTAGAATAAAGGAATGCATTTTCAGTATGTGAGGCTTTTAGGAGAGCTACTAATCTATTATAACTTTACAAATCTAAAATCCTTTCAAAGCTAAATTAATCCTTGTCTTCCAGTTCACTCCCAAAAGGTGTAAAGGAGATGCATCCATATTGCTTTATATGTTCACTCTAAAAAAAAAAAAAAAAAGTTCCTTACATAGCACTTTATTTTTAAAAAGTTTTTAAATAGTCTGCATAATTATCTCATTTAGATCTCTGCTCATAGCCTTAGGAGGAAAGCTGGAACACACATGGCAATATTAAAGAAACAGGGTCAACAAGTCTTTGCCAGTAAAAAACTGCAGGGTTATCCACTAGTGTTGAACTTCCCTAGTCCTCTGTGTAAAACAAAATCCACTGATGACCATGAGGCAAGTTCTTGCAATGAGAAAAGAGACTTACCAGAACACAACTCCCCAAACAAATGATCACAGCCATGTATCAGGTGCCCAGCACCTCTAGACTCTGGGGCCCAGTCAGCCAGGAAACAGAGCCTAGCCTAATACAAAATATGCTTCAAGTCTGCAGAAACTGTCTGATGGCCGGATTCATACAGCAAAAGTAGACAATTCTTTTCTCTCTGGTCTTCCAGCCTATCCACTTCAAATTTGGTAATTTCTTCTATTTCGGGGAAAAAGAATTCAAAGCTCCATGCCCCTGTGTCCATGACCTTGATTATCTGTCCCCCTGTGTACAGGCTCTGCCCATGTCTAGGGTCCATGCCTTTGTGGTTACTAAGGTACCATCTCTGGAGACTTCTCTGACTCCCTCCCACTTCCCCAGCTTTCAAGGTTTACCTGTCGAAACACTCCAATTTCTAGTGTGTATTTCCCTGGAGAGGCACAAAATGTCATATTTGCCCTGGATGTAGCCTCCCCACCCCTTGCACAGTGCCCAGCGACACTCAAATAAATAAACATCATTAACAATTACCATAATAGCTTAGATGTATGAAGTACTTATGTGTCTCATTTCAAATTCACAACAAAGCTACAAGGTAGGTACTATGATCAAAAGTATTCCATAGAGGAGAAAAGGTTTTGTGACTTGCCCAAGACAGCACAGTCAGCAAGTTAAAAGAACTGGAATTTTCAGCCTAGTCATTTCGATTTCAGGACCTAGGCTGCCAATCAGCCAGCTGCCCTGGCAAAGTGAATTAACCAAGCCTCACCAAAGTCATCAAACTAATGAGCCTTCTCCAGCCTTCTGCCCCTCCAGCCCAGGCCAGGACATTCCTCTCTCCTCTCTCTCAAACCAAATCCTGGTTTCACTTGAGGAAGTGAGCCCTTTGGACAAAGGTAGAGACAGCCCACAACTCCATGTCAGCCAGATCTTCTTAAACACTAAAAATAATCATCCCCACAAGACGAGTTCTCAGGCAAGCTTAATAGCAAACATTATGGTGTCACAAAAGCTACTACTACGAAAAAAAGAAGGGGGGTGGGCAACTAAGTGACATGAACTGCAGGAAGGCACGTCTTCCATCCATCCCCCTCTGCCTTGCAAGATGATGGTGCCTTTCGATGGAAAATGAACACAGCATTCCCGAAGCCATCCAGTGAATGAATCATGTAAATCCTCAGTCTTCTCCTTATCCCAGATTTCTGTCTTCCCACTGTCATTACCACCTTGCTTAGAAAATCATTTCTGGGCTTTTCTGCTGCTCACAGAGCTGGATTGTCACTTAAAAGCCTGTTAACTAACTGGAATTGCTCTTCTGTGGCTGCAAATAAAAATTCGCATGCAGCTCAGATGAGTTTATCATGGGAGTTGATTAATTAGCAGTTACGGAGCTCTGAAAATAGAGTTCCATTTCATTAACGAAGACATGTAATTTTTTTGGCAAATACCGTCGATTTCAACACAGTTGCTCCACGGTGGAGAAGATATGGAGGTAGTAGAAAAATGGGAAGTCTGTGTGGTTATTAGGCATGAGATCAAATATAAAGGACTTTTTAAAATAATAGTAATAGCTAACATTGAGCTAGGGGCTGTCCTACCAGGGTCTGTCCTGAGTGCTTCATGTGTATTTGTTCCATTGGTCCTCAGGACCATCCTAGGAGACAGGCGCCATTATGATTTGCATCTGCAGTTTACACGGGAGGAAATGGAGGCACATGGCTAGGGCCTCCTAGTAGGGCCAGGGTTCAACCCTCACATAGCTTGACTTCAGAGAGGTGCTTCTCAATCACTGCAGGGGTCGGGGGGGTGGTGACACCTAAGCATACTTGCAATGTCTGCAGAAAATTTTGATTGTCTTGAGTAGTCAAGGGCGCCAATGGCATCTGGCAGGTAGAGGCCAAGGATGCTGCTAAACATCCTACACAATGCACACGATAGTCCCACAGCCAGGAATTACCAGTCCCCATGGCACGTGGGTGGCTCAGTCCGTTTAGCGTCTGCCTTCGGTTCAGGTCATGATCCCAGGGTCCTGGGATCAAGACCCGCATAGGGATCCCTGCTCAGCAGGGAGCCTGCTTCTCTCTCTCCCTCTGCTGCTCTCCCTGCTTGTGCTCTCTCCTGAGCTCTCTCTCTGTAAAATATATAAAAATCTTAAAAAAAAAAAAAAAAGAATTACCAGTCCCCAAATGTCAACAGTACTGAGGAGAATCCCTACTCCAGAGCCTCATCCTTGCCACTGTGTCTAAGGCTTGTGCTCAGAGAATAGGGCATTCTGTACAAGGGGCAGGTCACTAATGATGACCTCCCTCCCTATGTACCAGCGAGATGCATGTGCTCTTTCCTGGCCAGTCCCCTCAGCAGCAGCAACATCCATAAACAGGGTTACTAATCCTTCCCCTGCCTGAAGTCTGAATGTGACCCCTTAAAAGCCCTGTGAGATCTCAGATTCCCTACCAAAAGCTATGAACTCTCTGGAAATAATATTAATTAAACATGTGATATTGGGACAGAAATAGTAAACCCATCGATAGAATAAAAGTGAGATTCTAGAAAGACATCTGTGTATATGTGAGAATTTAGGACCAGGCAAAAATATCCTTTCAAATCAAAAAGCAGCTGAGAGGGATATATAGGAACTCTCTGTACTATCTATGCAACTTCACTGTAATTCTAAAACTATCCCAAAGTTAAAAAGTTATTAAAAAAAAAGAAAAAAGACAGCAGAGGGGAAAAACTGACATCCATAAAGGAAAAAATTAACATCAGGTCTCACACCATATCAAAAATACACTTCAGATGGATAAAAGAGCTAACTATAAATAAATAATGCAATAACAACTAAAACTATAAAGCTTCATAAGTGTCAGAAGAAAACCTTATAACCTTCACTTGAGAAAGGCTTTCCTAAACAAGGCGCAGAAACCATTAAGAAACAGACTGGCAAGTCTGAGACCACCTAGGTGGTGATACCATTGCATGTTGGGTGGGGGGGAGTATCAGTTCAGTTAAGAAGTAATCCAAATGGTTTTTGCAGCTTTCCTCTGGGAGAAATTTCTTAGCCAACGCTTTGAGTCTCCAGTTACAGAAGTCAAAGGGAAAGGCCCTTAGGCGGATACCCACTGGCATTCCTCTCTAATCAGCTTTAGACTTAGGAGGGAAATTCTTCCTCCTCTCTGCTCCTGGTATCACGGGGTTGAAGGAAGTCCCTGGCAAGCAGATGGAATGTTACTGGTGCATGGGCACAACCCCACAGCCGAAGTCTCGGCTTTGGTAGAACAAGGGGTTCTTTTCTTATTATTCTAATATCTGAGCCGATCAGAGTGACATTTCCTCCAGCAGTGGGAGCAGCTGTAGCAACTACTATAGGGCCAGACAACTGCTGTGCCCTGAACACCAGCCCCCGCCAAAATGATAGCACTGCGGGACTCTCCCCAGGACCGCAAGACACAAAGCTAGAGAAAATTGTTCAGCCGCACATCCAAAACTCTGGTAGTAGTTTTGGATCTATGCGGTATAATGCCTGAAAGTCCAAGAAATAGTAAAAATCCAAGACAGTCGTTTTTTTGACATGACCTTGTGTTTTTATCTTCCAATAAGGTATGTATCCAAATAGTCATGCCCTGAAGGATATACATTTCTGGCAGAGGAAGGAACCTAAGAAACATGTACACAGAAGTACAGGCAAGGCTCTGTCACCCCTTTGAGAGTATAGCCATCCATTTACATTTTCCCAGAATCTTTTTTTTAGAGAATCAAAAACACTTTCCTGGAGAAAGGACAACAAATAGCATGTAAAACACTGTTATACCAGGGGCGCCTGGGTGGCTCAGTTGGTTAAGCGTCTACCTTCGGTTCAGGTCATGATCCCAGGGTCCCTGGATCGAGCCCCGCACTGGGCTCCCTGCTCGGCAGGAAGCCTGCTTCTCCCTCTCCCACTCCCCCTGCTGTGTTATCTCTCTTGCTGTCTCTCTCTGTGTCAAATAAATAAATAAAATCTTTAAAAAAATACATTAAAAAAAAAAAAACACTATTATATCAGAGCTGGTCTTGAATGGAAAAAAGTCAGAAGATGTGAGTTTGAGTCCCTCCTGGGCAGTGGGGCCTTGAGTAGGTCACTTGACCTCTTTGAGTCTCAATTTCCTTAGCAGTAAAATGGTTATAACTGATCCATTCAACAAATATTTAAATAAGCTCCCATTATGTGCTAATTCTACTTGTCTCTACTAACCTTACAAATTTTATGGAAGAATTACATGACCTATGAAAATGCTTTGCAAACTGTAAATCATAAAAATACTTCATTAGTTATTGCTAAAAAATTTTTAATTTATTATTATTATTATTATCATTATCATTATTATTAAGACTGAGGCCAGGACCAAAGTAAGGAATTTTTGCCAGATTATAGAACAACTAGTGGGAAGACTCACCTTTGAATCCAAAAAGTACCCCAAAGCTGGCTTTTAGGGACCACACCCAAGATTATAAATTGCTGACAGCCAGAGGAAACAAGTATTTGCTACAGATTTAACCCGAAGGCCCACACTGAGAAGATGAGACTACCCTGAATTCCCAAAGAGGCCTCAGAAAAAGGGGGGGGTGATAGGAATTCAAAGACAGGATGACCAAGAAGCATCAGTGGCCTTCCAGCCAGCACCACGCCCCATCCCATACCTGGGCCTGGTGGAATCCCAAGAGAAGACTCCACCACTACCTACCCCACACATTAACAATCCAAGCAATTCCAAGCAGTCTGAGCAAACCCCAAAGTCAAGGTTTCTACCTTCCTCTCCCTCGTTGAGTTCCAACCATAAAGAGCTTCTGGTCCTGGTGCTACACTCTGTCCTGAGGACTACGATGCATAAGGACAACAAGGTGGTTTTCATTAAAAAACAAACAACTGAAGAGAAATTTGTTCTGTTCAAAAACCCATCATCAACAACTTGGGGGCAAATGTCAGCCCAGCACTGCCATCAGAAGGGTTTGGGGCAAAACCAAGTGCAAGCCCGAGCAGGCTAATGAAATAATGGGCACTGAATGTGAAGGTCCCAAATGACAAGAAAATACAATAATACAGTAATTAAGCTTTCAAGAAAGAAGAGCTACACTACTTGCCCAATTAATATACAAGTCAAGTTCAGTAATGTAAAAAAAGATTAAAGAAAAACTTTTACATCCAAAGACTGAATGAGATCAAGAATAGGAAACAACAAACAAAATACAGCAGCCATACGTAATCCACCGCTCCCTGAGCCCCCAGATCACCTCGTAGGTACCGTGCAATATTTACATGCTACAGTCACGGCAAGAAAGTTTATGACTTGCTAGGCAGAGGCCACAGTCCACAGCGCCGGGGTTTAAAGCATGTTGTTTTATGATCCCTATAGGTTCTATGCCACTTCCCAACCCCACCCTGCCCCACCCTGAAACTAACAAAAGGTTAAAAATATTTTCCTTTTGGAACTGGAGCTACAGCTTAACTAAAGCACTGGAAATATCTCCAAACCACTGATATTTTTATATTTATAGACCATGACAAGAGTCTCACCTATTTTAACTCTAATGTCATTCAATATGCCTTAAACATCTTGATTATATCTTTAATGTGCCACTTACTCGGCAATAATCCACTGTACAAAGCCTGCTGCCTCTCAGACAGAAGATAAGTACATAATAAATCAGCTTGCAATGATTATTTTTCCCAGCTCATACTCACAGAGAGCTCCTAAAATTTCATTTGACTTTATCTTTTCCAATTCAGCGGCCGGTTCTCCCCTCCCTCATTTTGCTCCTTCCCCCTGTCCATCCAGCCCTCCCCTTGGGCATGGCTTCCTACCCAGGTTTTACCACTCCACTCGGCGCTGCCACCACCGTCCAGGGAAGGAAGAGAGCTGTCAAGTGTCTTGGAGCAAGAGCATCTTTCTGGAGAAAGGCTCTTGCTCACTGGAGTAGAGGAAGGCACGCAAAGGCCTATTTGCATATGCTTTTATTCCATTTCCACACCCTGCACGCAAACGCTCTCTGGAAAGTCCCTTCTCAATTCCCTCCTCAGCTCAGGGGGAGGGGGTTGGGGGGAGAGAGGTTGGGCCAGAATGGAAGGTTCCAGCCTGAGAGTGTCAGCCTCTCCCTGGGGGAGGCTTCAGCCTCCTGCTGTCTGCTGGGTCTGGACCCGAGAGTCAGGGCTGGGGTCCCTCTTCCAGCATGCCCCTGGGAGCAGAGCAGTGCTCTGGCCTGAGCACTCTGGAGAGTTCTGAGCAGGATGCCGTGCTCTGCTCCAGCCTCCCCCGAGGAAGTTCTGGTCAGGCGCTCGGTCCTGGGCTTCCTGTCTGTACTCTCCGCAGCCCCGTGGGGAAATCCCAAGAACTTTATCCGCGGCCCAACAAGCCTGATGGCTTTTCAAGTATGTGCAGGCTGAGTTTCGGTCAAAACCTCAATTTAACGTTAACCAAAAATAAATAAATAACATGTGTGCAGACATTTATTTGAAAAGAAATAAAGAAAAGAAAAGAGAAAAAAAAAAAAGAATCAGAAAGAGTGAGGACCAGGCAGAAAGTTCTTTTTCTTGCTGTGGCTACAGAAGGCCTGGATTTGCTCACTATTTGAACAAACGGATGCTTTCAAGTGTAAACTGGCTGCTTGAAGTGGCAGCCAGGAGACCCAGAAATTTCTCTCCCAGTACTCTTCTCCAAAATGTTGATAGACAAAGCCATCTTGTGTCTCACTCAGCTAAGGATAACAATAATAGCTAATTTGTAATGGGCACTTCGCCTGCACCAGGCACTCCGCTGAACGTTTCACATGCAGATCTGTCCTGATCCCATTGCAAGCCTGTCAGGTAGCCGTAGTACGTGCCCCATATCACTGATAAGGGAATTTTATCTGTGATGAGGTTAGGGTGACTTGCCCAAAGTCACTCAATTAGTGGCTGCTTCCCTGGGTGCCCTTTGCTGCTCCTTTCCCCAAACTGGAACGGCCTTGGGGTGTGCAGCTGCAAAGTAGGGTTTCCAAAGAAGAGCGGTAGGACCTCCCTACACTGGAAATTTACTCAAGGACAGAAAAGAGCCAGTTCAAAGGTTTTTGCTTCCAGGTAGAGTTAGTCATACCCTGACGTCCCCAGAAAGTCTTCACTGCTCCCCTTGCTGGGCTCCCAAAAGGTTTTTTTGAACTTCTATTATAACTTTTCAAAAAGCAAATATTTATTGAGCACTTACTATACGCCACACACTATACATACATACAGGTTCTTAATCCTCCCAGCGACCTCAGAAAGTGGATACTGTTATTAAACCCTGATTACAAATAAGGAAACTGAGGCTCGGAGAGATTAAAGACTTGCCCCAGGGCACATAGCTAAAAGTTAGCAGAGCCAGGGCCCAACCGAGGCTTCCCCTCCTCCAATCTCTGAACGCCATCCAGGGCATTACACTGCCTCTCGAGAGGGTCAACTTCAAAACTGTTTGCTGATGCGAGACTCTCTCTCTGGGAAAGGGAGCTTCTTAGGGGTTTGGGCCAAGCTGACCTTCAGGCACTATTCAGCATTTGCTGAAACACTGGATGAATGGGAGGGAGGGAGGATAAGGCGACCAGAAGAGTTAAGAGTACTCTGAACCGATCCCACATTGAACTAAGGAGTTGATGACCTACTTGTGAAACTTTTATAAAAAGTTAAGAGCTGCGTAATGTCAATCAGTGATGATCTTCAGATGAAATGTGAAGTCATTTGGATCCAGCATAGGGACCAAGGGCAGGCTCCCCCAAAATGTGCCACTTTGGCATATCGGTGATTTTAAATAAAAGTTACTGAAGAGACAGCCTGTGTAAGGAGGACACTCAGAGCCTCCTCTGTCCCCCTGAGAGCAGGAAATAAATCTCCCACGTGAGAGGCGCCCTCCCTGTACCAGGAGGTGGAGAGACAACCTTATCACCAGAGATAGGAAATTTAGAGCTCAGATGTCTATATAAACAATCCTGTTACCTTTCACTAATTAACTACCCCAGCCCAAATTCTGATTGGCAGCTCCCAGAGTTAAGTTTGCTTTGTCTTGCCAATTCCTCACTGATTTATTGCCTCTTTGCCTAAAAAGCATAAAAACTGCCTGCTTTGATCATTTCTTTAGGTCTCCGTTTCACTATTGGTGTAATAAAACTTTGTGGGTATTTTTCTATTAATCTGTCTCATGTAAATTTAATTTAATTTAGCTGGAAGGCCTGGAGAGTAGAGAGGAATTTTTCCTTCCCTTCACCATTAACTAGGACTAGACTCAAATGGAAGGAACAGGAAGAGCCCAGGCTTGGCTGGTTTCTGCTAACAAGCCCACTACCCCATTCCAATCAGTTAACCTGACTTCTGCATTCCTAAGGGCTCCCTCATGATACCTGGGGCCCATCTGGTACAGTTTTCCAGAAATACGCAATAGGCAGGATTTAATGTCTACATGCCTGCATTATGTGCCTGCTGCCTCAGTAGGAATAGACTTTAAATCTTGAGCCAGGTTTTCATGGGCAATATAGAAATTTAGCCTCATCTTTTTATGATCAAAATTGATTATATCATTTTTGTTTTATTTTGTTGGGGGCAGGTAAAGTGGAGGTGAACTTAAACACCATTTATGGAACTTACATGCCAGGCAAAGAGCTAAGCACTTTTCCTACATGATCTCATTTAATGCTCATAAAGTAGGTCTCACTGTCTCCATCTCACAAATGAGAATGTACAGATGACAGAAGCTCTGAGAAGTTAAACACCTTCCCAAGTACAGAGTTAGAAAGCCAGTGACAAGAGGAGGGGACCTGTGGGACGGTTGTAAATCTTCCTGGGGGACAAGGACACTGCCTTTCCTGGTTTGGAGTCTCAGTCTAACTACATGCCACACTATGCTCTTTACTGGCCCTCACAAATACAAAAATTAATAGGATTATTGAGTTGGAGCTATTTTCTACCCCGTTACTTGGAGAACAATGGGAACAACATCAGTACAAAAAGTTTTGAGCCCTGCATTGCTTTATTCTAAATCCAAGCAGGGCCACCCTTCCTTTTGAATAACTCATTCACTGCCCCTAACCCTCTACCATTGTATTAGACATTTCCAAATGCATCCATATCCCACAGTAAATATTACATAGAGGCAGGTCTTGATTTTGCATAATACTATATTAACTGAAATGAATGTTGATATATGAGTTGAGTTAAAGTTCATAAGTTGTTACACTGTTATGATGTTATATTGGGGAGGCATTTACAGTTACTAACTTTGATTTATGTGGTTTTTTTTTTTTTTTTAATTTTGGAACCAATTTTCCCCCATGAGCCACTGACAAGCACATACACATAAATATTGTCCGGAGTCACAGATGTGTTACCTGATTCCATGTTTAAGTGATGGCTTTTCTCCATGTTTCACAATGCACAGACAGGAAACTTGAGAATCTTGCAACTACCCACCTTAAATATCACTGTGTGGGCCCAGGGATACAAAAATGTCAAACTGGAAAGATGACCCTCAAAAAGTATGCCCCTGAGAACCATGAGGACATCTCCACCTGAGGTCTTTGGCCCTCAGACCCTTTGATCAAATACTGGGAAACTGTGACCTGATGGCTATGAAAGAAAATACCCCCAAATGTCATGATGATGTTTGCGTTTCCATCCCACTCAGTAACTGAGATGCTTGGGGTTCTTAAACCCAGGAAATCCCCAAAGAGACAGCTTCTGTTGGGGTAAGGGTTAGAGTTGGTACCTCGATCAGCTTATAGTTCAGCTGGAGCCCAGAATCAGGATTCAGACCCTTGTCCCTGCAGGTTCAAGTGAGGGCCAGCTGTACCTTGTGGACTGCCACTCTTGGAAGGAAAAGGCCATGTAGCCAAGCGCCCTTCTACTCCGGTGCTGTATACAAGGCATGATAAGCAGCGGCCCCAGGCTCCCCCTCCCGCCATCATAGCACAACACTGTTGGGCACTCATGCCCTGCCCACAGTCTTAGCTTCTCATCTGTGAATGGGGTTAACACCTAGAAAAGCAAAAAGGAGTAGTAGAGAGAGCCAAACATCAGACTCCAGCTGAGAAAAACTAACTCAACTTCTGATTAACTTCTAACACAATCAGGAAAAACTTCTACCTGACACCTCCAAGTAAAAGCTTAAATTTTAAAAAAGCAATAAAAATGCCAAACATAGTACATGGTCCATAACAGGCCTTGAAAATGACAGAGCAAAAAGTTCACCTACTAAATATCTCAGTATTTCTTGGGTGGCCCTTCTATGAGCTGGACATCCAGACAGCTATCTCAAACTTTGCACCGGGGAAAGAGAGCATACTACACTGTTATATAAACAAGCAGGAAGACAATAATCTGCATCTGGAGAGCCTGCTTCTGAAATGAAAATGTGTGAGTGGAGAATCAAGACTCCCTGGAGGTGGGAACACCACAGCGGGCCCAGAAGAGAAACAGAGCATCCCTACCACCAGCAGGGGACAAATGCTGGAGCACTGACACACTCAGACCCAGCAAACGAAGGAAGTCATCGATAATGTAGCAAAGATTTTGCCAAGCAATGTTCATGAGTAAAGCTGCTTTAACATCCAAATACTGGCAACAAATCTCATCATCCAAAATAGAGAATTGATCAAACCAATTATGGTGCATCTACCAAATAAGCATATCCACTCTATTTAAAATGATGATGATAAAGAATTCTTTTTTTAATGATAAAGAATTCTTGATAATATTTTTTAAAAATCTTTCAAAAGGGAAATAATACTACAAAATGCTTGTTGTCGTGTAATTTCTGCAAGAAAAAGTGAAAGTAACGCACCAAAAAGATAAGAGTAGTTATTTATAGAAGACGTGACTACGTGAGATCTTTCTGACATTCTCATCGGTACTTCTACTTTAAAAAAAAAAAAAAAAAACAAGTGTACTACCTTTATAAAAAGGGGGGAAATATCAGTTTGAGCAAGAGAAAAAGGAAGAAAGAAAGGAAGAAGGAGAAGGGAAAAGGGAAAGGAGGTCAGAAAGTAGGCGTTCATAAACATCTTCCCACCAAGCTGCTTCTCCTCCGCAAGCATTTCTGCTCCGCTCCCTTCAAAGCTCTGGCTGGGGAAAATACCACTAGCCATGCTGCTAGTAAACAATTATAGATAAAAGGCTAGAAACATATATCCAAAGCATTAACAGGGAGTAAGTATTTATAGATCAAAGTAAAATGTAAGAGTAATCTTAAGCAAAAAGTACTTTGTCTTTCCCATGTACTCCGAAGAAGCAGAGAAGGACCTTGAAACTACCCAAAAGCTTTCAACTACGTGGAATGATCCAGAGCAATATAGGAACATCATCTTCTTTCTTCAAAAAAACATCCCAAGACAAAATATCATTTACAGCAAATGGTATTAAGGAAATGATTTTGTAGAGAATTACTTTTGGTCCCAGCCTGGGTCTGGTAAAAACCATGGTGTAACATTGAAGCAAAGTGTCTGGAGCCAGACTGCTCAGGTTGAATTTTTTTCATTCCTTCTTACCAAGGGGTCAACTTACTTGATCTCTTTCACCTCTGTTGCCTTATCCTAGGGATAGAAAAAATTGTAGTATCGCGTAGGGTTTTCATTAGCACTAAGAGAATTGATATGTGTAAAATATTTATTTTTTTTTTTTTAAGATTTTTTTTTTTTATATTTATTCTTTATTAGAGATCGAGCGAGCGAGAAACAGCATGAGAGAGGAGAGGGTCAGAGGGAGAAGCAGGCTCCCCGCTGAGCCGGGAGCCCGATGTGGGACTCGATCCCAGGACCCTGGGATCATGACCTGAGCCGAAGGCAGTCGCTTAACCAACTGAGCCACCCAGGCGCCCTGATATGTGTAAAATATTTAGAACCACGGCCAACACATAGTAAGGTACTCCATAAATGATAATTGATTATTCTCATCGACAGTTATTATGTACTGGCTGCCTAGCATCCATTTCCCTTCCAAACACTATTCCAGATCTCCTTTATGAAATCACCTCTCCCCTGTTGTCAACCCTACCATTTTGAGTGGAATTAATCCAACACTCCCCTCCAAAGGTGCTCACTGATTGGCTTAAATCACTGTGTGAACAATGATGATTGGCTCTGGAAAGGATATATGAACCATTCAGGCCAATGAGAGAGAAGCAATCTGAGGCTTGTGAAGAGTCTCCAAAAGAGACCTCTCTCTCCCACTAGACCATGCAGTCTATGAATGTGGGGCTGAGGCTGCCACAGCTATGTGCTACCATAAGGAGGAGTCTGGAGCTGCCGGAGAGCCCCAGGTTAGAGCTGAAAATGAAGCTATCACCAAAGAAAGCTCTTGATGATATTGCTGCTGGAGTCCCTGGATCAGGCCTACCTGAGGCTAGCCTACTGCTGAAAAATTCAGTTATATGAAGCAATGAACTGTTTGTTTGTTTTTTTGTATATATATTTTTTGTTATGTTAATAACCATACATTACATAATTAGTTTTTGATGTAGTGTTCCATGATTCATTGTTTGCGTATAACGCCCAGTGCTCTATGCAGAACATGCCCTCTTTAATACCCATCACCAGGCTAACCCCCCTCCCCTCTAGAACCCTCAGTTTGTTTTTCAGAGTCTATAGTCTCTCATGGTTCATCTCCCCCTCCAATTTCCCCCCCTTCATTCTTCCCCTCCTGCTATCTTCTTTTTTTTTTTTTAACATATAATGTATTATTTGTTTCAGAGGTACAGGTTTGTGATTCAACAGTCTTACACAATTCACAGCACTCACCATAGCACATACCCTCCCCACTGTCTATCACCCAGCCTACCATCCCTCCCACCCCCCACCACTCCAGCAACTCTCAGTTTGTTTCCTGAGATTAAGAATTCCTCCTATCAGTGAGGCCATATGATACATGTCTTTCTCTGATTGACTTATTTCGCTCAGCATAATACCCTCCAGTTCCATCCACGTCATTGCAAATGGCAAGATTTCATTCCTTTTGATGGCTGCATAATATTCCATTGTACATATATATACCACATCTTTATCCATTCATCTGTTGATGGACATCTCGGCTCTTTCCACAGTTTGGCTATTGTGGACATTGTGAAGCAATGAACTGTTATTTAAGCCAATTTGGTTTGGCCTTCTGTAACTTGCACATAGAAGCTCTAATTGATTCACTTTTCTGAGATGAATAATTTTTTGCTATTTCTTTCTCTGGAACCTGACCCATGTTCTAGGCATTCTCTACATCAGAATTTGATTGAGTCTCAGACTCTCTTTCTGTGAAGAAAGTGAAAGAAAATAAGCTTTCAGCTGCCTTCACCCTTTCCTGCCTCAACTATTTCAACCCACCTCAATTTCTAAGGTACCTTCCAAAACCAACAACACGACTTGAAAAATGGTCCAGGCATTTGGAATAAGAAAAGCACAGAAACTAAGTCAAATGCATAAAACTCCATGGTGAGTGTCTATGAGTCTTTTAATGCAATAACTACCCGAGAAGAGAGAACAAGAAATATGATTTGCAACAATATATTTAACCATTTTGATAAAATTTCACTATGAAATTGATGTCTCTGGGATTTTGTGATGAGGCTGAGGCTGAGGCTACTTGAAGGACAGGTCATGTTATCACACAACTTTGAATCACCACAGCCCCTAAGCCAGTGTCTCCCATCCAACAGACACCAACCCTCACTTGTCAAGGTGAAACGCCCACCATTTAGGCTTCACCATGCTCAAACCATGACTGCCACCATATACTGAGCACCCACTGTCCAGCAGGCACTTTGCTGGGCAATTCACACATATTCTTTTAGATAATTTACCTCCAAGCACATCTGCATGGTAACTATTAAACTCCCATTCCTATTTTTAGAGGAGGAAACAGGGCCAAATTGCCCCAGGGACACACAGGTAGTAAATGATGGCACTAAGATTAGAACCCTGACCTAATATGTAAAAGACACATTGACAGTGAAAAACACATCACATGAGTATCAGGAGAAGAACAAAAGATCATGTGGTTACCAGATGTAAAGGTCAAGGGTATTTGAGGTGAGAGGCAGTGTGATGTAGAGGAAAAAAAGAAACGAGCTCACACCACTCTGCTATGATTGAGCTTCATAACCTTAAACAAGAAAAAGAATCATTCATTCGTTTGTTCAACAAATATCCATTAAAGGTCTACTAGGTGCTTAATATTCAAGAAACAATAGCAAATAAAACAAACACGGTCCCTTTCCTGTAGAACTTGCAATCCCATAAAGATTCTAGAAACAGAAAGGCCCTTCAGGTTCACCTTGTCCAATTCTCCCTTTGACCGTCGGGAAGACTGAGACCCAGAGCAAGGGAAAGACTTGCACAAAGTTACACAATGAGTTGGGGAGCAGCAGACCTGGACCAAAGCCCAGCTTTTCATATGACCTCCTGCAAACTTTCATGTGGGAAGAAGGTTAACTGGCTGCCCCCACCCCATAAAACTCCCCAAGCAGTCAAGATGGAGAATCTGAAAGCAGTTGAAAGGCATATAAAGATGTGCGTTGCAACACTGTCAGGAGAGGTGCAAGAGGTGCACACAACTTCAGTGAGCTCCAAGTACAGGCTGCTAAGTAAGCCACAGCACATTCATATAATGGATGCTTTTGCTACTTAAAAAAAAAAAAGTAATAATAATAAACGTTAATTTTATTGGCTGGGTCCGGAGAATGGCCATGGGGTTTTACAAAGCAGGTGGGAAAGCAAGTTGCTTAATGAATATAACATAATCTCATTTCTTGTTGGTTTCTTCATTTCAAGAAGAAAACATAGATGTGTTTACATGTTTTATATATTCATATTTAAACATAGAGAAAGATGTAGAAAAAATATACATCATGGGTTTTCTCGGGGGTAGCACTGGAACAGAGAAGGGGCAATTCTTAACTTCTTTATACACAAACTATATCATCTGACTAGGTACAAGCAGCTGCACTCTTTACTTTTGATCATTGTTTTTTGAATAGGTAATATGTTCACACGGCTCAAAATTCAAGAGGCAAAAGCAGATAAAGTAAGAAGGATCCTACTCGCTCCATTCTCCAGAGGCTCTACATTCCCAGGGGCTGTCAGGTTCCTATGTATCTTTTCAGAGATACTAAATGCAAATACAGTGATCTCTGTATGTATGCAAGACACAAAACACTGCACTTTGCATTTTTTCACTTGACAACACATCTTAGATATCGTTATTGTCTCAGTCAATTTGGGCGGCTGTAACAGAATACCATAACGGGGACTCCAATAACAAACATGTTCTTCTTACAGTTCTGGAGGCTGGAAGTCCAAGATCAGGATGCCGGAACTGTCCGGTTCTTGATGAGGACCCTCTTCCTTGTTTGTAAATGGACGCCTCTGCTGTATGCTCAGATGATGGAGAGCAGAGAGAAAAAGCAAGCTGTCTCTTCTTCTAAGAGCACTGATCTCATCACCAGGGTTCTACCATTATGACCTCATTACCTCCCTAAGGCTTCACCACTAAATGCCATCACAATGGGGATTAGGCTTCAACATACACATTTGGGGGGCGGGGACACAAACATTCAGACCATAGCACGGATCCTATTCATACATAACGAGCTTTCTTTTCTGCGACTGCATTTATGTGACCGATGCCTCACTAATGGTCATCTAGTTTGTTTCCAGTCTTTGTTTCAATGACCAATGCTGAAAAGAGTAACTTTTTAGAAATAATTGTTTTAAAATTACATGAAATTATGTCACTCTTCTATTCAAAAACCTCAGTGGAACCTGGTTTATTCAGAGCAAAAGTGAAAATCCTCCCAATGACCTGCACGGCCCAGTGAGATCTACACCCACCCCACCTCCAAGCTCTGGGACCCGATTTTCTACCATCACCCCTGCCCTCTCCAGTGAGTGACAAAGGTGTCCATGCTGCTCCTCAGAACTCCCTTCGGTCTCCACCACTCACTGCATCAGGGTTCTGATCAAATCTCAAGATTTGTGCAAGGAGGTGCCCCACATTTGAATAGCACACACACCCCAGGACTGTCTCCCGTATCCACTTGCCACCATTTGCCCACAGCATTTATCACCTTCTAACATATCACATAGCTTTCTTGTTTATCGTGGTAGATGTCATGTGAACACAGTAAATAGCACAGGGGACAAGCTTAATGAATATGTGTGGAATGAATGACTGTGAGTGAACTGCACATATGTGTGAGCATCTTTTATTACACACATCTTTTTAAAAATTAAAGGATATTAGAGTACAGAAAAAAGGAAAGACACACTGTATTTGGAGAAGGGAACAGGGGAGATATAGTCAAGTCTTTCAAAACAACACATATGCATCTAACCACAGGGCATATTTCGTGTGATTTGCTTGTGTCACATTGTCTCAGGCAATCCTCATAGTAACCTGTGAGTTAAGTGAGTACAGTTGTTACCCCCTTTTAGGACTGAGGGAATTTGGGCTCAGAGCAATGCAGTGATTTGTCCAAGGTTACTTAGTTGGGGGGTGTGGGGGAGAAGAATCCGCAGCATGGATCCAAATACAAGCACCCTGGTTCCAGAACCATGCTCTTACCTACCAAGCTTCAACTCATATTTCCATTCAGGTCAGTGGCCTTTTTAATGCAAGTGAAATCCTAGAAAGCCACTAATATATCACGATAATCCAAAATCCTTAGCTTTATTTTCACATGTGCACACAGAATCGAGAGAATCATGAGCCTGCTCTAGGCTGAGAAGGGAACTCACTCAAGGTCACACTACAGCGTGCAGTGCAGGCACGATTTGAATCCAGATATTCCTGTCTTGAGCTTGCCCTGAAGCACCACACCACACTGTCTGCACCTGGGCCAGAATGAAGAAAAAATAAATAGGAGGGTCATGTGCTCATAAAGTCCAAAGAGCTCCCAGGAGGTTCTTTGTCCCCAAGGACTCCCAGCGACTACCCACGCTGCCATGCATGGTCTCTGGCAAGTTTTAACTTATACGGTTCTTTCAACAGGAAGTGTTGCCAGCTTAGATCTTACCTTGATCAGTGCAGTGGCTGGGAGCTCTCGAAGCCACAGGGACAGGGCACGAGAAAGAGGATACAATAGACAGCCTTGAAATGTTATTTGAGAGGCAGTGGACGGTCATGCTCCAGGCCATCAGAGTGCCTGAGAGGTGGGTGGTGTCAGCACACATCAGACCCCTGGGACCCAGTGACTATCATTCTCCGCGTCTCCCAACAGGACAGCGTAAATCATATGTCCGTCTCGGGCAATGCATCCTTCCGCGGCAGGGGGCGGCCGACATTGAACGTGCCACTGACCTGGAGCAGGCTCGTGAATCTCTTCATGCTGTTTGCACTTGTGAAATAAAAATGAAGCATTAGGGCTGCACTTATTTATGGGTGGTTTCACTTACTTAAAAATGCCACCAGCCTGAGAGTTAGGAGGCCTGGGTTAAGATGGTATCAATTATTTTCTGACAGCCACATGACATCTGAGTCTCAGTGTGTTCTTCTCTAGAGTAGGCGGCTGGGCCGGGGCTGTGAATTCAGGCTCAGTCCCACTCTGAGCACTGGGCCGGGCTGATCCCAGGGCCTGGGACCCACTGTTCCTGCTACAGCTCCATCTCTCATTCCAGCCAGTGCTTGGAGGCAGGCTAAGCCCCTAACTGGGGTCTCAGAAAAAGTAGGGACACCAAAAAAGGAATGCTTTAAAAGCAATAGATACTTGAACAAAAGCACTGAGGTGGTCCCTGTGGGGAAACATCTGAACATTTTTGTCATATTAATTTGTGATTTTTACTAATGGGTAAAGGGGGGACACCATAATCATTCTATGTTTATAAACTTATCTGACCCTGTTCTGAGAATGTAGAGGCTTCTGACCTCCTCCCTTCCTCTCTCCCTTCATTTGAAAAGATTTTTTAAAACCTCTGTGCCTTGGTCTCCTATTTTTAAAAGGGAAGCCATTGCCAAGAGTTACCCCATAATGGTACACATTTACATGTGAGGGGATACAGGTCACTCACCACGGGGGTAAAGAAGGGTGCGCAAGGGTATTCTTTGCAGCATGGTTTGTAATAGCAAAATAGGGAAAATAACCTAAATGCCCATCAACACTGTTCACTAACTCAATCATGGGCACATTCATTCTATAGAATACTAGGTGCCCTTCAAGTGAATGTAGCAGATCCGTATGTGCGAAATAGAACATTCTCCAGAACCACTTTCTAAATGAAAAAATCAAGATGCAGAGCAATGCATAGTAGACTCCCACTTGTGTTTCTTTTAAAGAAATCTATATTCACATATGCTGATTTATACATGGAATATTTCCGGAAGGATAAACAAGAAACTGTTACCAGCGGTTGCCTCTGGGGATTAGACTAGGTGGCCTGAATGAGAGGAAACAAAGCCTCATTTCCATTCTATGTGCTCTTGTACTGTTTAAATTTTTTTATTACTCAGGTACAGAACTTCTGTTTAAATAAACAAAAGGGTCACACTTATATGCCATATTGTTATCAATATTAATGATAGAAGATAATGAAAGATCATACTCTTGTCAATACCAATTAGGGAGAATTCCTTCATTTCAAAGACTGTGGAACATTTCCTATGTGCAAGGTGACAAGCTGCACACACAAGCCATGCAGAGAGCCTGAAGACTGGCTCCTCCCCTCAGTAGGGCACAGTGGTCACCAGCTCACACACTGGAGGGACACAGAGTAGACTTGAGCTGTTCCAAGGATCTACCACTGGGCAACCATGGGGAAATCAGGTCACCTCCCTGAACCTCTGTTTCTTCATCAGCAAGGTGAGGATAAAGAGCCTGCTCCCCCCCAGCCCCCCACCTCACTCTAAACCACTGTTGTGAAGAACAAAGACGACAGGGCAGGTGAAATTCACAGCCCCAGGGGCGCCTGGGTGGCTCAGTGGGCTAACTGTCTGCCCTTGGCTCAGGTTATGATCTCGGAGTCCCAGGATCAAGCCCCATGTTGGGCTCCCCCCTCAGCAAAGAATCTGTTTCTCCCTCTACCCCTCCCCCCAGCTCATGCACTCTCTCCCTCTCAAATAAATAAATAAAATCTTTTTAAAAAATGCACAGCCCCAGTTCTTAGTAAATGGCAAGGAGCACAGGACATTGCTTGACAGGTTTCTTTCTCTATTTGACTCTAGCTTCTTGCTCTTCCAAATCCAGAACCTCTTAGTTTTTGACAACCCATACCATTTCCTATCCAAATATGCTACCTGAAGTCAGGAACAAAACAGATTCGCAGAGAAAGGGGTATTCTCACTCTTAAGAAGCTTAGAAGCGGAATCTAAGCTCAGCCCTGCCAGATAGGTAAGCAGGTTCCGTGGGTGTGGGAGGTGGGAATTCCTTGTGGAGGAAGCAGCAGGAATTAAGAGAGCGAGGTACCAGGCACCCAAGGAATGGCCAAGAGCCCAGTGTGGGAACCTGCGTCCTGAGAGACCAGTGGGCCCATCAGGGTAAGATTTCAAATGCTGTGATGAGGAGCTTCCAAAACAAACGGATACTGAAAGTTGAGGAGCAATGGAATTTCTTGACCTAACATGGGGGTGATGAGGGCAGTGGCAGTGAGGATGGAAAGGAGAAGATGAAACCTCAGAGACCCAGGATGTGGACTGTCTAGGGTCTGGATATTTAGCTGGGGAAGATGAGGAAGAAGCTGAAGACAAACTCCAGATTTCTAGTTAATGCAATAAATCTGAGTTTTCCATAACAGGCAGAGGGAGAAGTGGGGGGGTACGTGTGAGTATATATAATGTTGCCAAACATAATTCACTCTTTCTGTTTTAATTTCCAAACCGTTCAGAGGATCTAAGCAAGCTTCTCTTTAATTCATCCAATAAATATTTATTGAGCACTTACTGTGCATTAAGTACTATGCCATGAACCAGAAATGTAACAGTTAAGAAAACACAACACTTCCGGGTGATGTATGGAATTGTTGAATCATTAAATTGTACACCTGAAACTAATATAACACTGTATGTTAACAGGAATTAAAATAAAAAGTTAAAAAGAAAGAAAGAAAGAAAGAAAGAAAGAAAGAAAGAAAGAAAGAAAGAAAGAAAGAAAGAAAGAAAGAAAGAAAGAAAACACAGAGCTTGATCTTACAGTCTCAAAATCTACTGTGGAGTCCAGGCAGGTTAACAGTCAATCACAATCATGCTAGGACAGAAGAATTCACGTGATATTGAGATTTCAAGAAGGGACACCTTCTCCAAGTTTGGGTGTCAGTGAAGGCTTAGGAAGTGATTTCAAAGCAGAGAACAGAAAGAGAAGCAGAATTTAAGAGGACAAAGAACCAGGAAAGAATATTCCAGAGCAGACAGCAAACATAGTGGTCACCAGATGTGGAGGAGGCAAAGAGGTGCAATATGGCAGGATGGAGAGTGGGAGGTGGGGAGTGAGCAGAAAGGAGACCATAGTGGGACCAGATCATGCTGGAAAGTGTTAGGACTCCGTGCATAGGTATCACTCTCTGAGCGTTTCTTAGCACCAGCATTACATAGCACAGACCATGCCCCTGCAACTCCAGTTTGCACAGTTAGGATTGCCTCTGGGCACATGGCCCTGGGAGATTCCCCTCAAAGCCTGTGCAGAAACACAAGTCAGGCCAATGAGTCGGAACCAAGTGGATTTGAAAATGATGACGTTGCTTTTATATCAGATTTCTAAATAGGGATTTTTTTTTTTTAGCCCCATCAATGTCATGTGCACTGAGTTCCTTCTTTCACTCCCTCTAAAAACAAAACAAAATAAAAGTCAAGCAAAATCCACGTGAAGGTGGGTATCTTGGTGTGACGAGGTGGGACATTCATAAGTAGAGAACCTTGTCTACAGACTTCTCCCATCCCCTCATTTGACAATAATAGCTTCCAAGATTCTTACAATCATTATCTCACCCTCAGGACACAGAAACTAAGAAGCAATTTTATTTTGGGGCGCCTGGGTGGCTCAGTTGGTTAAGCGACTGCCTTCGGCTCAGGTCATGATCCTGGAGTCCCTGGATCGAGTCCCGCATCGGGCTCCCTGCTCGGCAGGGAGCCTGCTTCTCCCTCTGACCCTCCCCCCTCTCATGTGCTCTCTCTCTCTCATTCTCTTTGTCTCAAATAAATAAATAAAATCTTAAAAAAAAAAAAAAAAAAAAAAGAAGCAATTTTATTTTGAAGTTGGTTCTGATGCTTGAAAATATGGTGTAGCTTGCCCAAGTTCATCTTGCACTTTGTGGGTCTACCAGCAGGACAGCCTGATGTATTCTCTTGTTCTACTCCTCTCTCCCACTCTTTTCCTTCCCATTCATTTTCTCTTTTCCTTTCTCACTCTCAGTTGCACATGATGGAGACCTACTTGTTTGCCTTTACCATGGAGGTGGGGGAGAAAGTGCAAGGGAATTAAGAAGGCTGATCATGGAGGCAGATCTAAGACCTGCAGTGCGGCAGCAGGAAGAGCTGGAGCCTTCTACAGACACTGGCCCTGAGTCCAAGGAGCCTGCAGGAATCCTTGCCCTCACGTCTCTGCCCTGCCATTCCTGTGATTCAGCTCTTTTCAGGGAATTTGACTCTCTCTTCCCCCTACCAAGTAGCTTTACAGCAGTGTTTCTCAAAATGTGATCCTTAGGACATTAAAGAGACATGACAGTCAAGTGGAATTCATGACCCTGGGTAGGCTCCCAGGCCAGATAAAGACACTCTCAGGATAACTGATGATATTGGAATAATGACTGAAGAGGTGAGAATAGTATTGTATCGATTTTAGATTTCCTGAATTCAGTCACTCTACTATGGTTATGTAAGAGAATAGCCTTCCTCTTGGGAAACACATTCTGAAGGATCTAGGAATAAAAGGGCTTGATGTGTACACACTACTTTCAGTTCAGGAAAAAAAAATTGTGTGTCTTGTGTGTGAAGAGAGAGAAGCAAATGTGGCAAAATGTTTACAGCTAGTGAATCTGGTTAATGAGTACAGAGAATTTCTTAAACTGTTTTTGCAACTTTAAGTTTGAAAACATTTTTTAAGTGAAGAAATAAAAGTACAGAAAACAAATTAAGTTTAAAAAGAAGAAAAACGTGGTCCTGGACCAGACAGATGCATCAGAATCCCCCAGGGAGTTGTGGACAGTTCCCAAGCCCCAACCCAGAGCCATGGAATCTGCATGTCTGGGGCTGAGCTCTGGGAATGGACATGTCAAGGATCTCAGGGGACTCAGTATGCCCTAAAAAGCATAATGTCCATCAGCCACATCAGGACCAGTCCAGGTTCTTTACAAATTCAGCTCTCTCACATATTTCTTGTATCAACATTCTCAGTAAAGAGAAACCCCAATGGCCTAGCCCATCTTTTCACACCAGCTCCCATCACAGGCTGCTACAAACCCATTAATTGGCTACTTTGGGGTCAAATGCCTGGTCCAACATTATTGGCTGAGGACCAGGGTACCATTGTCCTCTTTGGGATACCTCTTTTGGCCAAACTAGATTTATCCTTTAAAAGGTGATGAGAAGAAAAGCCCCGTCATTGACTCCTCTAGTACATTCTTAATCATGATCCCCCCAAAGCCATTTTCAACAGATACCAGGTGTTTCCTTCCCCAAAAAGAATATTAGCTCTTGCCCTGCGTCAGGCTCCTTACTCAGCGGGGAGCCTGCTTCTCCCTCTCTCTCTCCCTGCTGCTCCCCCTGCTTTTGCTCTCTCTCTCTGTCAAATAAATAAAATCTTTAAAAAAAAAAAAAAAAAAGAGTATTAGCTCTGGAAATCACAGGTAACAGGGAGGTTTTACCCAATCAAAATGTAATCTTTGAAAAGCAGAAACTTGGGAAGTCTATATAACTTGAGAGCAAATATTTTTCCCAAGTACCAATGATTCTATTCTGTAGTCATAGACCATGTCATGCATTTGAGTGTATGAGACATGAAGTGGCCCACCAGTTTATCAAGCCTTCACGAACATCCAGCTTTCCAATGAGGAAATACCACCTGGATGATACCACTTGGCTTTAGGAACTATATTCTTGAAATACCATATTGCTGCTTTGAATCAAGAGCTTAATTTAAACCCCAGGAGGCAACAGGTCAAGAAGGTAGGATGTGAAGACCATCTTGATTCCTTTGTTCCCCTCACACCAAGCCTCACACCCATTGCTGCCCATCTAATCCACCAACCAGTGTTGGAAATTCTATTTATGAAACAAATCGCCAAGGCAACTACCTCTCTCCAACTTCACTGTCACCAGCCAATTCCAAATGACCATTCTTTCTCCCTCAACCATATGTCTCCTGCTTCTATTCTTTCCATACACACAACGACTAGAATTTTTTTTAACTTTTTATTTTAAATAATACCAAACCAACAGAAGAACACCTACTGCCAGCCATGATGGAGTAACTGGGACGAAATTTATCCTCCCACATGAAACAACTGAAAACCAAACAAAATATATGAAACAAAGGTTTTCGAGACCCTGGGCATGAGGCAATGAAAGTCAGTGATGCCTCAGAAATAGGAAACTATTGAGGGAAGGCCCACAGTCGCCCCATCTCACTACCTTACAAGACTTTCCAGGCCATGACATGGGGGGGGCACAACCCAGGGAATGCCTCCAGTTGAGAAGACAGATCTGAAAGTCCTTGAAGTCCACAGTGGCTAGAGGTCACGAGAGAGAGTGCCAGTGAGAAGGTGGCGGCACAGAGAGAGCCCCAGAGCTCCACACAGGGTCCTGCTTGAGTGTTCAAGAGAGTACTGATCCTGGCAGGCACGTGAGAAACCTATTCAAGGCTGGGGGAAGAACCACCAGAAAGGATTCAAGTGAAGAGTATCTGTCATTCACTCGGCATCAGCATAACCAGCGCCTGGTCCCCCCAAGCAGGCTGGGAAACATCATAATTCATGGGGCATAGAGAGAGTAATAAGAAGGATCTTGCCTTAGTAGAGAGCTATAATTAGCCCTAGACTAGATGCCACTCTGGTCTAACAAGTCCTAAAAGATCTGAAAGGATTAAACTATTTCTAAGTAACTGCATCCTAGAGCAAAGTTCAAGGAATTTCCTATAGGAAAAGAAAACTATCCAGCACCCAAAAAGTTAAAATGCACAATGTCTGCCATCCAATAACAAATTATCAGGCATGCAAACAAGCAGGAAAACAAGACCCATACGGAGGGGAAAGATTAATCAGTTGAAACTGGTCTAGAACCGACACCGACACATATGTTAGAATTAGCAGACAAAGACATTAAGACATCTACTATAACTATAGTCTATATATTCAGAGGTAAGTAGAGTCAGAGAATATATTTTTAAAAGACTCAAATCAAACTTCTAGACTTGAAAACTATATCTGAAAAGTATACTGGATGGAATTAAGAGCAGGTTAGAAAAGTGAGTACTTTTTCTGGAGAATCATATTTGTTTTTAGACATTTCTTTTTTTCTCCTACTCTTTCTCCACAGCCCTACCCTTTCTAAAAAAGTAATCAAGACATATGCTTAAAACTCATTGTTTTAAAGAAATGAGTGCAAAAAAGCCAAAAGAGGTTAATGGATTCCCTCAAAGTTCCATAACTACTTAATGAAAGAATCCGAACTAGAATCAAGGTATATTGGCATTCAGAGATATTTCCCTGTTATATAATAGTGCTTCTTCTTTAGGATTAGTTATATAATAGCAAAGCAGTGATGAAATATTTTGATACAAATTATTAGATAAGACAATTCAGGTATTGCTCTTGGAAATGGACCTCAATTAACACCAGAGAAAGTTGTTAAAGACATAAGAAACTGTGTGCTAAAATTAAAACATAATGATCATCCAGGAGAGCTATTAGAAGTATTTCTCCTCCTGAAATCTTTAAAAGAAGGACGTTTCTGAGTCCAACTTTGAGGAATGGTTTAGGCAAATCATGCATATGGACACATTGTTTCTGCTTTTGTAGTTAAAGAGCACTAAAGATTGTAGTTTCTAATTTTATATGGAAACTTTTATCATGATAATTTTTGGCAGTTCCAAAAAGTCATAATACATATTTTTAGGGATGCCTGGGTGGCTCAGTCGGTTGAGCAGCTGCCTTCAGTTCAGGTCATGATCCCAGGGTCCTGGGATCCAGTCCCACATGGGGCTCCTTGCTCAGTGGGGAGCCTCCTTGTGCTCTCTGTCTCTCTCTCTCTGACAAATAAAATCTTTAAAAAAAATACATATTTTTAAAATCTTCATTGGAATTCTCTACCCTTTAATATGGTTTGTTCTGACATGGAGTTAATACTAATGATTTTGGAAAGATTTAAAATCATGTGTCAAAAAGAAAAAAAGAGCATATTAGAAATTGTGGAAAAATTATTAGTAAAATTGAAGACACAGTAATAGAAACTACACAAAATGGAAATACACAAAGTAAAAGACTAGAGAAAAAATGAAAAGAAGCATCACTGAGCTATGAGACAACTTCAGAGGCTTAATACATACATAACTGGAGCCCCAAAGAAGGGGTTGGGGGGCAGAAAGAAAAGACCATTTGAGGGGTGCCTGGGTGGCTCAGTTGGTTAAGCATCTAATTTCAACTCAGGTCATGATCTCAGGGTCCTGGGATTGAGCCCCGCATTGGGCTCCCCACTCAGCGGGAAGTCTGCTTGTCTCTCTCCCTCTGCCTCTCCCCTGGTTTGTGCTCTCTCTCTCTCAAATAAAATAAAATAAAAATCTTTTTTTTAAAAAGACTATTTGAAAAAATAAAGGATGAAAACTTCCCAAATTTGATAAAAACTATAAACCCAGAGATCCAAGAAGCTAGCAAACCCCACACAGGAGAAACATGAAGAAAACATCATAATCTAATTATTCAAAATCAGTGACGTGGGGGTGGTTTGGGGGTGGGGAAAAGTAGCTATTAAAAGAAAAAGCCGTTAAGCGCAGAGCAACAGGGATAAGAATAATAGATTTCTCCTCATTGAAAAATATGCAAGATGAGAAGCAGTGGAGCTTCATCTTTAAAGTACTGAAAGAAAGAAAAAAACTAGAATCCTACAATAAAGCATATTTTCAGACATTACAAAAGCTGAAAGGATTCATCACCAGCAGATCTACACGTCAAGAAATAAAGAAGTTCAGCCCACAGAAGAGGAGACCCCAGCTGACAATCTGGAGCAGCACAAAGGAGGGAAGAGGACTGGGGGGAGAAAACATGTTTTCTGATTTCAGTCTCTTTGAGAGCTAATTGATGGTTCAAACAAAAATAATGCCATTGGAATATGGAATAAGAGAAAGTACAAACGCATGGCAATAAGAGAAATGCAAGTAGACTCTCCAAGGTCCTCACACGGTACATGAAATATCAAGTGATAGAGTATCACCTACAAGTGGACCATGATGAGTTAAAGATGCATACTATAAATTCTAAATTTATAAATTTAGAAAAAATTTATAAACTAAAAAGAAGAAGAAGAAGAAAAACACCCACACACAAAGAGTTACAACTAATAAACCAACAAAGAAGTTAATTTAAAAAAAATAATAATAATACTGGTCCAGGATCACACGGTACGTCTCTCTAATGTGAAAGTGTCCTTCAGCCCTTCTTTGTCTTTCATGACCTTGACCTTGCTAAAGAGTACAGACCGGTTGTTGTTTAGTTTTGGGTGATTGTAGAATGTCCCCCAGTTTGCAGTTCTCTGCTAACAGCAATTCTCTTTTACTGTAAATGAGATCACAACAGGGCCCTACTTAAATGGCTCCCCTGGCTTCCCCACCCCTTGCACTCAGATCAACCCTGTTGTCACAGAGCCTTTCCTGGTGTGTCTTTGGCCTCCCCCCCACACACTTTTACGTCCCATCACACTCACCCCATCCTGCACCAACCACAAAGGCTTGCTCTCTTTCCTTCCAGCTGGTTCTTGCCTCAGGGCTCTTGCACGTGTTCCTCCCTCTCATCCTTCCTTTCTCAGTTCATAATCACCACCCCAGAGGCATCTTCCCTAATCACCAATTCAAAGCGGCCCTCTGCCAGAAGGAGCCCTCTCCCAGAAGGAGCCGAGCCCCTCACGCCACTCATGTTCACCCCCTTCGGGGCACTTCTCACCAGCAGAAATGCTGTTATGCACTTGCTTTCTACTGAAATGAAAGCCTTGGGCAGAGAGGAGTTCTCAGTACCTAGAATTGTACCAGGCACACAGAAGGCCTTCGGTACATGTTTTGGGGGGGGGGGGAAATGAATAAAGAAGGGACAGGGGGAGCCAAGAAAGAGAAAGAAAAAAGAAGAAAGAAATACACTTTGGAAGAAAAGAGATCCCAGGGACACAACATCTGTTGAGAGTTGTCCACATGCTGAGCACTCTTCTAAGCACTGCATGTGGATCAGCTCATTCACAGGACAGTCAGAATCTCAAGTCTGAGACCCCAGACCCTCCATCAGTAAACCGAGGAAGCCCTCTAACCGCAGCCTCAGAGAGACATCAGGAGGGATGTTCAGTTTACCTCAAGCAACCTCCACAGTGGGTGAAAACCATACAGATCAGCAGAGACCCATCCTCGGAGGCCAGAATGAAGGTGTGAGGGGGTGGAAACCACCTCTTGTAGTGAATGCCTTGCTCTCCTTCCTGGGAGGGACCCTTAGAGCCACAGGAGGGGGCTCTAAAAACCCCATGTTTACCACAAGATCCTGCCTCCTGGACTGAAAAATTAAATGTCAGAATGCAAAGAGAGAAAATGAAGGAGCAGCCTGGAGAAGCAGAGATGAGATCTAGAGAAAGAGGTCGGATTTTCAAGTACCTGGTTCCAGGCCATTCCAGAGATCTGGCTTCCCTCCTGCCCTGAAACACCCTATAGCTTCTGAGAGTCTTTTTTGAGTAAAGCTAGCTCTGGCTGGTTTCTGTTTCTGCAGAATGTCAGTTGATGTTGGAGAGCAGTCTTCAATTATTTGGTCTTGGTGGGAAGCAGAGAGCACCTCCCACTACAGAAGTGGGAAATGTCAGTCACTGGCTTTCCCAGTGTCCCTTGCAGCTGGGATGGTTAAGCACATGACCCAGGTTCAGCCAATTAGATGTGCATTTGCAGTGAAACAAGGCCCTGGAGAATTCATTTTACTGGGGTGGTGACAGCAACATTGTCCATCCCATGCTCCCAGGGGCAGCAGCATAAGCCTGGTTTGCTTGAGGACGGCGGCATCTATGCCAGACTGAGGCTGCGTCATCACAGAGACTGCTATTGCGACAGACACCTGAGCGCTCGTCACTGCCCTTTATCTCGTGTCTGGTCTGTAGCTTGCCTGACATTTTTGTGAACCACCCAACATGCTTTCAATAAATTCCTTTTCTGCTTAAGTCAGCGAATCGGTTTCTGTTACCTGCAACTAAGAACTCCAATGAATCCAATTACTTTCCACAAGACTCGTAATTTAAGGAGCTTAATCCTGGCCCGAGTTTTCGGTGTATATTTCTCGCCTTTCAACGACCCTTCTCCCCAGCCACTAATTAATACTGTCTACTGAGCCCACACAGGGAGAGCAAGCCCTTGGGTGGAGAACCACCTGCTGCATCTTATATTTTGGTGCCCAAGTATATGTTGCAATATCTGCTGCTGGCCCATGTCCCACCTTTGTGTGAATTAGGAAAAGGCATGGCCATCAGCTGGGATGCCCTGTGCAGGGAATGACCTGCATGGCCACGTGCAGAGGCCCGGGTGGCACATCTCTCCATGGCCCTGCTGGGCTGAGGCTGGCTGAGGTGGAGTGACAGGAGAATGTGCTAAGCACATGTTTACAAATGGACAGGTCCTTCATTTGGTTTGGGCTCCATAGGAAAGTCAACTTGGAAGGCATGGGCTTCACAGAAGCCTGTAAGCTGAATGAAGCACAGAATTAGTGGCTTGCAAGTTGGAATCCAAGGATGGATTCCCAGGGGAGTCTTAAAACACCCTGAACTTTATATAAAATGTGTGGGACATACATTCTTTTGGAGAGGAAGTCTATTTGCATTCAGCTTGTCTAAAGCCTCTGTGACCTACCTACCACACACACACACACACACACACACACACACACACATTGTAACTCTACAACTACTGGTATGACCTAATCTTTCATTTTACAAATAAGGAAAGAAGAAACAGAAATGTTCAGAAAGGTCACAGAATTCACTAGTGGTCAAGTCAGAATGAAAATCCAGGTCCACAGCTTAAATAACAGAATTCTCTCTGCTTTAAGTAGCACTCACACAATCATGCCAACAAGGTGTCTTCATCGAGAGAGAATTCTCCCTGGTCTGGAATGTCCCAGAAGGGGTAGCAAGAGCTCACAGATAGGTGTCCCTGAGCCTGAGCAGTGCTGGTCTTCCAAACACCAGGCTCCTGGTGCCCCAGCCACCCTGCCCTCCCCTATCTGGTCTAGAACAGGCCTGCGTTAGTGGTAGGGCAGATCAAGGGTAAGCCCTGGCCCCCTACTATCCCCCCCCCGCACTCTCTCGTCCTGTTCACACACGTGCAGGCACCTGTACCTGTGGGCCAGGCAGAGATGCAGGAAGCCTGTAGGCTGGAAAGCCACGAGTCGCTCAGCTAGTGCTTTAAAACAACAACAAAAATAAATAAATAAATAACTTTTAATTCTTTTTAAGTCCTAAACCCACACAGATATGCTTGGCCCCCACATTACCATCAAGGCCACATGTGGGTGGGGCAACCTTGTACATTCACATTCACTTTTGTGGGACAAGACCTTTTATCTTGGGTGCCTATAAAATTCATTTCATTTTATCAGCTTAAAAATATTGGGGACAGGGCCACCAAACAGCATCCCCCAATGGCTTATTTCTAGGATTTACCAATTCCTTTTTTAAAAAATCTTGGGAATTACCACAACACACAGGAATAAGTGCTAACATATGGGCCAGGCACTGTAGTAAGTACCTGATATACATATTATAATTTCATCTTCACACTAAGGATAAATACTATTACCATCCCTATTTTATTGATAAGGAAGTAAGGCCAAAGAAGTAGCTTGGTTAAGGTCACAAAACTAGGAGACAGAGCAAGGATTTATATCCAGGTCTCGTGGATTCCAGAGACTCAGCTCTTAGCTGCTCTGCAATGTTAGGCTAAATTGCCTCTCAGGAGAAAGTGTGCTGGTTGGGGTTTGTGAGAATCCTTGACTTTCTCCAGTGCCCTTCATCAAAAGTTCTAAGTACAAAGTGGAAAGATGCTCCCATCTTCCAGTGAGCATGGGGCTTCAGAGAGTCTTCAGCTATATCAGGGGAATGTCAGAGGTCTCTTCTAACCTTCTCAAATTACAGGTGAGGACATAAAGAACCAGAGAGGGTAAGTGACATGTGCAGAACACACAGCCAGTGAGTAGTCCCTTGACCCCAAGTCCAGGAAGTCACCTGCTGAACCAGTGTCCCTGAGCAGGAGACATTTTGGCCTCTGTTGTATGGGAGATGATTTCAGGGACATACAGAGAAAAGCTTTAAATAATGTGGATTCTCTTAACTAATGAGAAAAATATCCCTTGACTTCTCTTTTAGTCCTGATCAAGGGAGAGTCTCAGTTCAGTGTGAATATGTCGGCAACAGCTCTTTAATACTTACTAAACTTCCTTTTTACAATGAGAGAATGGACCTTCGGTGGGAAACAAAGAATCAGCAAGAATGTAGCAACACTCTTTTATGTTTTTGTTTTTTTATAGGTTACCCTGTAATTATGCTAGATGATACAAGTTTTCCATTTATACATTAATTTAAAGTTTCCATTTAAACATACGTATTTAGGTTAAAGAAAGGTTTGATCAATTTAAGGAAAAATATTAAATGAATACTGATCGCTTGTTATGATACAAAGTAACCTCGAAAATTTCATGAAAATATAACAAATGTGTTACTTCATAATCACTCTTTAAAAAGCAAATGACAATAACTACAACTTTTAAGCATAGAACTCTAACCGTGCTGTGTTCACGTGACTAGAAATCTATCACACTAACTTGAGCTTCGGCCCCACACTCTGTGACTTCCTGTGTTTATAACCCCACCCTCACCCCTCACGGGCCCTCAGGGAGACCATCCCGCCACCCTGGGAGGAGTCTAACAGGACGCGATTACGACGGGAGCAAGAAGCAGCTCCCAAAGTCCCGGCGGACGCGG